>NC_083357.1:64951515-65131515 GCF_030254825.1 Meriones unguiculatus | reverse complement strand
CCAGCACACATTCCCTAGGAGCCCATCAGTTAAGCCAGCCAGGGAAGCAGAGAAGCAAGCTTGTAGATTTTCATTGTTATATCTCTCCAAATCCAATCCTCCAGTCTCATGCCCGGCTCTGCAGCAGACTATATATTGTGGCCTCCCCTATTCCCTGTCCCCATTTCCAGAGCACTAAGCAGATCCTGATGCAACATCTTTCCTTTCTCCCCCTGTAGATCCACCCTTTCCCTCCCTCTCCCCCCTCCCCTGCATCACCCGATGCCTTCTAGACCAACCCCATCGTTGTAAGTGTCAGCTGCCAATTATCTAGAAACACTTTTTACTGGGAACCCCCCAGTGGCCACACCTAGCTAGATCTCAGAAGAATTCCCTGCCAGACAACACATAGCCACACACTCTCCTAAGAACTACAGATGACAACAGAAACCAATGGGGAAAAACACCTACCATACAAAGATAAGATATCAGCACCTGCAATTTCAATCTTCCCAAACCCAGTTGCCTAGACACCAGCGTAAAAACAACCAGCAACAAGTGGACAGTATGTCTCCACTAAATCCAAGCAACCCTACCACTGCAGGTCCTGAGGATTCCAGCATAGCTGAAGCAGAAGAAAAAAACCTTGAAACAGCATTTATGAACACGATAAAGGTCCTTAAAGAGGAAATGAATGAATCTCTTAATGAAATCTATGACAACACTTTGTTCTCTACCTTTGGATTCCTTTCCCCTAGCTAGGCTGCCTTATCTGGCCTCAGTGGGAGAGGATGTGTTTAGTCCTGCTGTGACTTGAGGTGCCAGGATAGGTTGGTACCCCTGAGAGGATCCCCTTCTCTGAAAAGAAGAAGAGGGTGGAATGGGGTAAGGAGGTTTGAGGGCAGAACTGGCTGGTGAGGGGAGAGAGGCTGGTATCAAGCTGTAAAGTGATTAAATTAAAAAAAAAGTAGTAGCCTGAATATTTATAGATGATATTTTAAAAGTCACTGACAGGCTACTCACATGAAGATGTACACTTTCATTGGAGTAATTTGGTAGCATTAGGTCTTATGTTTAAGTCTGTATGCCACTTTCAGGTAATCTTTGTCTATAGTGTGAGACTTAGATCCAAATTCTTGTTTAGCATGTGGCAAGTGTTCAGGAACCACACATCAAATGATAAGAAAGTGCACAATTTTTATACTGCCTGCTGTGATCATAATGAAAACATATAAGGTGTGTTTTGTATTTTCTCTGTCAGGGTTTATCTTCAGGGTTTATTTATGTTCTGGGCAAACAAAAACCAATGCAATCATTTGTACTTACTTCTGGAAGCAAGACTAGAGAAATTAGAAGGTTGACATCAATGTCCATAGTTATCAGAAAAGTTTCTTATATTTTGTTAGAGTTCTGGCTCCTTTAACAACAACAGCAGCCCCCATATCCAGAAATTGCAGGTTGGTTATACACACATTATGGAATTCTCAGGTGATGTTGTGCCCAGATCTTAAGGTCCCCAAAGACTACCAGGAGCCAGACCACATATGCAAAAGCAAAGAGCTTTATTTGGGCTTAAGCTCGGTCTCTCCACCATCACCAATACAGTGGATCAGACAGGAGAGTCCCCAGCAGCTGCACAATAGTGTTTTAATTGGGGTTTGAGGAAGGCTGGGCAATTTCTGGTTTAACAGTTACACGATTGGATGACCAAGGGCAAGCATGTTACAAAGTGATTGGCTAACTAACATAACATTAGACCTCAGGAATGTTAGGTTACCTCCAGGCTATTCCTTGGGTAGTTTTATGGCTTTCTTATTCCTGGGATTGCTGAACTATGACCTAGTTCTTAGGACTAATGACTTTTGAGGAGAGGGGATCAGGCCTTGTCCTCTCAGTGACAGCTACCTGCAGTATCCAAACTATAATACTTTCTAACTGCAAATAAATTCATTAAAAGTAGTTTTCCAAAAAGAAAAAAAGGAAAGACAGAAGACAGGAAGGAAGGAAGAAAATGAGAGATCAAAAAAATAAAAATTAAGATTTTTGAGTTATTGATTTAAAGTTTAAAGCACAAACCGGAACAAAGTCCAGCCACCTGCTAGGAGAAACCAGCCTTACTGCATTCTTTCCTGCCCACTAGAGATACAGTTGCTAGGAAACCACCCCAGATCGTCCCTCTCTCCTAGGACAGCCAAACAAGGAAAGCCGGACACCTCCTCACAGCCAATCAGATCAAAATACAACATCCCCTTTTGTGTTTCAACCAATAGACGCTTGCCAGGCAGGCATTCCCTTGATTTGGGCACTCTGAGAGGGACTGGGACCTTTAAATAAACCACCTACCCTGAGCACAAGGCTCTCTGCTCTCAACAGCTGCATTGGTGAGGTTGTGAGCCGAAGCTATAGCTTGTAATAAAAAGATCCTCATGTGCTTTGCAGCAGACTCGACTTGTGGTGGTCTCTTGGGGGGTCTCACAATCTAGGCATAACAAAAGCAAAGAAGGAAGGGAGGAAGAAAAAAAGGAAGGAAGGAAGGAAGGAAGGAAGGAAGGAAGGAAGGAAGGAAAAAGGGAGGGAGAGAGGGAGGAATGGAGGGAGGGATGGATGGAGGGAAGGAAGGAAGGAAGGAAGGAAGGAAGGAAGGAAGGAAGGAAGGAAGGAAATACAAACAGTGGAAGCAAATGAATAAAAAGTTCACGAACTGAAAGTGGAAATAGAATCAACAAAGAAAATCCAAACTGAGAGAAATCTGGAAACAAGAAACTTAGAAACTCAAACAGGAATCTCAGAAACAGGCTTCACCAACACAATACAAGAGATGGAAGATAGAATCTCAAGCACTGAAGACATAATAGAAGAAATGGATACATCCACCAATGTGAAAAAAAAATCATGTCTCTTGCTCAGCTATCAACAGAGAAGCTTCCTCCTGCATTTCCCTCAGGAAATGAAAACAAATACAGAGACCCCCCACAGCCAGTCATTATGTAGAGACCTTGGAACACTAAGCCCTAAATGAAATGTCTCTTACCAAATCCCTCCCCTCAGACCTCAGGGAACCCCTTGGAAAAAGAGGCAGAAAGAGTCTAACAGCCAGAGGGGATAGAGGACATCAAGAAAACAAGGCCCTCGAAATCAACATGGTAAAACCTCATATGAACTCACAGAGACTGAGGCAACATGTAAAGGACCTGCAGGGGTCTACAACAGGTTTCCTGTGTATATATTATGGCTTCCAGCTTAGTGTTTTTATGAGTGTGTGAATGAGGGGTCTCTGATTCCTATGCCTTCTTTGGGGATTTTTTTCTCCCCCTCTTCTGTTTGTTTGTCTTGTAAACTCCTATGTGATAGGTTTTGTTTATCTTATTATACTTCATTTTGTTATATTTTATTATTATTTCTTAGAAGCCTGTTCTTTTCAAATGAGAGTCAGAAAGGGAATGAATCAGGAAGGGAGGGGAGGTGGGGAGGAAGTGGGAGGAGTGGATGGAAAGGAAACCATAATCAGGACATATTATGTGAGAAAAGAATCTATTTTCAAAAGGGGAGAGGAAATGCCTCAAGTAGCTTTCACCATGTAGTAATCAGTAAAACCTACTTATATGTGCAAATATGAGGATTGAGTCAAAAAAAAGAAAAAGAAAAGAAAAACCCTCCACAAAACATCTAGCAAATGGACCTACAAAGCAAGCTGGTGTAGCCATTTTGATATCTAGCAAGGAAGACTTGAAATGAAAACTAATGAAGAGATAGGGAAGGGCAGTACATACTCATCAAAGGAAAAATCTACCAAGAGCACACTGCAATTGTTAACATCTATGCACAAAACACAACGACACTCAAGTTCATAAAAGAAGCACTTCTGCACCTGAAATCACAAAATGACCCTCACACTGATAGTGGGAGACTTTAATACTCCACTCTTGCAAATAGACAGGTCATCCAGACGAAAGCTAATAGAGAAATGCTGGAGTTAGCAGGTGTTATAAACCAAATGCACCTGCCAGATATTTTCAGAATGCTTCACCCAAACACAAAAGAATATACTTCCTTCTCAGTACCTCATAGAACTTCTTGCAAAAATCACCACATACTCAATCACAAAGCAAGTCTCAACAATCAAAAACTAAACTTGCAGTAACACACTGCATCCTGCCAGACCACCGCAGATTAAAGCTGGGTATCAACAGCAGCAGAAACAACAGACACTTTACAAACTCATGGGAACAGAACAACTCACCACTATAAGAAAAAAAAATGTCAAGCCAGAAATTAATTAAAAAATTAAAGATTAGCTGAGCATGGTGATTCACACCTTGAATCCCAGCACTTGGGAGGCAGATCAGGTGGATCTCTGTGTGTTGGAAGCTAGCCTGATCTACAAAGCTAGTTCCAGGACGGTCAGGACTAGTACATAAAGAAACCCTGTCTCAAAAAAAATTAAAAATTTTCTAGAGTTGTATGAAAATGAATATGCAGCATACCCAAACTTATGGGACACAATAAAGGTGGTCCTAAGAGGCAAGTTTATAGCACTAAATGCATACATAAAACAATTGGAGAGATCTCATACTAGTAACTAAACTACATACCTGAAAGCTCTAAAACAAACATAAGAAATCACTTTCTCAGGTACCTGCCTCACCGCTTGCTTCCAAAGGCAGCTCCCGGAGCAGTGAATCTTTGGTTTCCAAAAGCACTTCCTCAGCCAGCACGTCTCAGCTAGCTTCCAAGAGTAGTTCTCAGAGTAGCACTTCACAGTTGCTTTCTAAAAGTACCTCACAGCCCAGTGAGAGTTCTTTCAAATTCTCTTGTTGAAAGTTAACCAGTGAAGACATAAAACGGAAGCAACCTTTCTTCAATAGTTCGTATAAAAACAGCATAGCTGTTGGTGGCTTTAGCCCCAACGTGGACCACGAAGAGCTGCTAAACTCAGCTATTGAGGCTCTGAAAGCAACAGTGGATTTGTTTTTTGTCACACTAAAAGAACTGGCAGATTGGTCTCAAAATAAGAGCTCTCAAGAAAGTATGGTTTACAAATTGAAGTATAAGTCAGTGTATTTGGGCGCTGGCTGTGGAACATGCAAAAGTAGTTGCGTCAAGAGAAGCACTGAAGTTATTTCTCAAGGAGAAGGTGGAGGTGAAGTTATGTAGAAGGAAGTACAGAGGCAGTGAGCTGCCTACTTCATGAGACCCCCAAAGACCACCGAGAATCAACTCTGCTGCAAAACACATAAGGATCTTTTTATTACAAGCTCAAGCCTGGGTCACAGCAACCTCCCTGGTTGAAGAGGAGCAGGGAGGCCCTGTGGTCTAGGGGAACAAGGTTTTTAAAGGGCAAAACCACAAGCGGCAGATTACATGCCTTGGCATTATATGATTGGGAAGGGAAAATTGACTTTTGAAATGATTGGTTTTCTTTAGACTCCAAGACCATAAAGAGTTCTGGCCTGGCCATCTGGGCCGGTTTCTTAGCAACTGTATCTCTAGTGGGCAGGAAATGAATGCGATAAAGCTAGTTCCTGCCCTGCAGGTTCCTGGACATGTCTCTACCTGGCTGGCTTATGCTTTAAACTTTAAGCAAATACCCCCCCAAAAAATCTAATTTTTAAATCTTTAGTCTCTCACTCCTTGGTGACAAATGAAGACCTCTAAACTTACCTCTAGTATTGAAACATCCTCAAGAATTACTGTAATGTCTCCAAGTTATTACTGCATCCAGTATCTGGTGTTTGAAGAGAAAAACTTTCACAGGTTTTATATTGCTTTTATTCAGAAAAAAAAAAAAAAACAACAATTTTTGAAGAAAATTTAAATTTTGCTTCTCTTCACTAAGACAGAGGTTGTAAATAATTTATGAATGACAGGGCAAATTAAAGGGCATACACTGACAGTATACTAGTGTGCTGTTTTATTTGCTGAAGAAAATGCTGTCTTCTATTTTTAATGCTATATTAGGTACAATGTGTGGTGCTGTAGAATCTTAAATTTTTTATACTACTTCCAGTTTGGTGGAAATGTATTAAGTTGGTCTGCCATGCTTTTCTTTTCATTTTTAATTGTATTTATTTATTTATGCTAACTTGATTAAATCACACAAAGGGGACCATAATATTTGAAAGTGTGAAAATCTACCAAACTTAAGGTTATAAGAATGTTACTTAATGTTAATAAGGTTATATAATGTTGAACATCTGTTAAAGAATAACAGAGTCTCAAACTATTTTCATGAGACTTTGTAAACATTTTTAAAGATATAAAGGAGAATAAAGTACTTATGGCTGTTATTTTATTCTGCAGTCGTTTAAAACGCACCATGATTTTGACTGCTGCTGATTCTTAAGCAGGTTAGTTTATGTTCCAAGGTAAAATGAAATTCATACTTTTTTAAAACATAAATGTGGGTTTCTATATTAAGCATATTTTGTGACTGCTACTATTAACAAACTGACTTCTTTAGATATTAAATGCATTAAGCTATTTTACCTTTAAAACATAAAACCAAATCATGAAATTCCCAGGTAAATGAATGGATGTAGAAAAATCACCCTGAGCATGATATCTGTATTAGTCAGGGTTCTGTACAGTAACAGAATTTATGAATCTCTGTATAGAGATTTATTAGAAATCCTCTTTGACTGAAAGGCTGTAATTCAGCTTGTCCAACAATGGCTGGCTATAAATGGAAAGTACAAGAATTTAGAAGTTGCTTAGTTCACAATGCTGGATGTCTCAGCTGCTCTTCAGTATACAGTGTAATCCTGAAAAAGTTGACTCTAATACCAGTGAAGAAATAAACTTGGTAGCAAGGCAAGAGCAAGCAGGCAAAGAGCAAAACTTTCTTCTTCCATGTCCCTATATAGACTTCCAGAAGAAGGTGTGGCCCAGAATTCCTAACTCAAAGGTATGTCTTTTCCTAGCTCAAATATCTACATTAAAGACGTGTCTTTAAAAAAAAAAAAAAAAAAAGTCAGCTGTGGTGGTGCATGCCTGTGATCCTTGTCTCCTAATGTCATGACAAGTCTTTTATTATCTTATATTTTTATGCTTTAGTTTTATCCTTCTTATATTTTTATGCTTTAGTTTTATCCTACTTATATTTTTCTCTCTCCTTATACCCTGCAAATCCTTTGTGTACATATTATGAAGTCCAGTTTAGTGTTTTAATAGGATCCCTGACTGTTCAAACAAGCAGCTCTTTGCGTCTATATCTGTTTCTTGTGCTTTCTCTCGTTTCTCATGTTTTCTCTTGGGCTCTTTTCCTTCAGTTTGTTTGTTTTGTCCTCTGATGTGTTGGTTTTTATTTTATTATTATCCCTTGAAAGCCTCTTTGTTTTCTAATGAGAGACAGAAGAGTGTGTATACGGGTGGGAAGGAAGGTACGGAGAAAGTGGAAGGAGTAGATGGAAGAGGAATAATCAAGATATATTCTGTGAGGGGGAAAAAAGTCTACTTTTAAGGAATAACTTCAAAATGTTAGTCAGGGAAACATGCCATATCATTTCTACTGTCATTTCCCTACCTGGATTCTAAGTATCTCAGTTAATCTTCTTCCTGTCCCTCTCCCTCAACAAAACAAGATTAGAAATACCATATGATCCACTTATACCACTCTTGGTATAAGAATACATATTAGCATACCACCTGCATTGTTTATATCATAGTACTGTTCACAAGAACCAAGTAATGGAAAATGAATAAAGGAAAAAGAGAATATACACAATGTGGTTTCGTGCGGCCATGAAAAACAAAAGTACATTATTTTTTTCAGGAAAATGAAACTGGAGGCTTTTATGATGGTAATTCTTGGTGATCAACTTGCCTGCAACTGGAATTAATAGACTGGCCACACCTGTGTTGCATTTGTGCTTAGTTAAATTATTTGAAGTTGGAAGAACCACTTCTAACCCAGACATTTTGAGGTGGGGAAAACAACCTCTAATCTGGACCACCTTCTGTGGGCAGCCCATATAAAGGACATAGAAGAAAGAAGCCTTGCCCTTGGCCTGCTTGCTCTCTCCTCTCTAGAAAGTCCATTCCTTCACCGGTAGAGCCTACTTCTTGGGATTCTGGCATATACTGAAGATCAGCTGAGACATCCAGCCTTGTGGAGTGAAAAACTACTACTGGATTTTTGGACCTTCCATGGACAGGCAGCCACTGTTAGACCACAGCCTGTAAGTCAATGTAATAAATCCCCTTTCTATAGAGAGAGAGATTCATTCTACAAGTTCTGTTACTCTAGAGAGCTCTTACTAATGCAATCATGTAAAGCAAAACGAGCCAAACTGAGAAAAAACATAGCATATTTTCTCTTATATATGGAATATATGCGTACATATTTTTGTTATGTATACATAACAAAGTGGTAGAAGTAGTGGTGGGGAAGGCAAGGACTAGAGAGTGCTAAGGAGGCAGGAGAAGGACGAATAATAGGAGGGTGTGGGAAAAGTAAATCATGAGCATCTACCAAAATATAGTAATGAGAATTCTTGCAGTGAATGTACACTAATTAAAAATTTTAGAACTAATTAAGAATTTAAAAACTAATAAGCAGTGGAGAGATGACCCCGAAGGTAAAAGCATTCGCTGCTCTTGCAGAGAACCAGAACCCACATGGATGTTCGCAACCATCTGTAACTCCAGTTCTAGAGGATCAGAGGCTCTCATGTGGCCTCTATGCGGACTAGGTAGGTGTGCAAAGGGCACACACGTACATGCAGGCAAAACACTCGTGTGTGTAAAATAAAGTTAATACTTTTTAAGAGAGCAGCAAAGACCCAGATTCTCAGCAGCTGAAGATTAAGATGTGGTGGGGAGGTGGGCAGAAAATTATCCAATGATCACAGAGCGGATAATGAAGTCAAGTGTAAGGTGTCTGCAAAGTTTTACAAGCTCATTCGACAGAGGCATTTGACCCACCGAAGAGGTCAGGAAGGCTTCCTACAGACAAGAACATTTAAGCCTATAACTGAATCATGCCCATGAGCTACCAGGCAGGGATGAGAGCGGTATCAAAAGGATCAGGGTGGTTGGAGCACCCAAAGTGAGGGACAGTGAGATACATACAAGATGGGGCAGAGAATGAGGTAGGGATGAGATCTCTTCAGGTGTTGTGTGGCAAAGCATTTCCTGAAGAGACACAACATACATGTCTATTCAGTCCAGATACGGATCCTACGACAGATCAAAGTATGGATACAACCGAAGTCCAACTTGGTGAATCAACAATATTTATTGGGGTTACTTACAAGAATATGGGTGAGAGATTACTTACAGAAGCAGAAGTGACTCAAAGACAGCTGTGTCACTAAAGCCACCCCGGCGTGGGTGACAGCTTACAAAGCTTGGCACCTGGAGCACACTGCACAGCCTGCAGGCAGCTCAACAGGTTGGAGGGTGTCCTTGCTGGGTGCCTTAACTGATCTAAACTTCTTCCAGGCAGCTCAGCTGGTTTCTGCTTCTCACTGGGAGTTGGTTGAGCTCAGAGTCTTTGCAGTCTGAGTCTTTCTTGCAGCCTTGAGTCAGCCTAGAGTCTTCTTTGCAACTCAGCTCGCTTCCATCTCACCCAGCAATCGGCTTCTATTGCTTACTCTGGTAGGGAGGGGGGTCTAGTGAATCTGATCGGTTTCAGGGATTTCCGGAAGCTACTTTGAGTTATCCTACGTGCTTAAAGAGCTTCCTTGAGAGATACAATGTTTCCATCTCAGAGGAAAGTGTTAGTCATCAGAGGGCCATGTAGATGACGTTAGAGATTCTGAGTTTTACACAAAGATATTTTATATTACTGGTGGCTATTATGAAGGGTGTAGTTTTCAAGATTGTGAGTTTTATATGCAAAGAAATAGAAAACTACAGGAGAGTTTAGTCAGGGCAGGGGAAAGGGGTAAAAGAATGCACTGATTGGACTTGGCTTTTCTGATGTTTAGCCTACTATGTAGGGAGCAGAGGCAGCCCCATGTGGGTGTGTATTGTTGACATGGACACAGCCACGACAAGGATCAAAGCCATGAGAAATTGGTAAGGCCTTTCCCCATATAGATCAGGCTCAGAATTGGTGAGCCCTCTCTTCTCTGGCCCAAGATAATTTGTGCATTTAGAGGTGTAAATCTGTGTACAAAATCTAGCAACTGTATCTTCTTCCCCTTTCCCCACCCCTAGCCCATATGTTTGCCACTTACTGGATAGGAGGCTCAGCTATAGAGGCCTCCTATCCCAATTCTTACCTCCTTCCCTGTGCTGTACCGAACAAACTGGCTGAGGTTCTAGGTCGTGGAGATAACAGGTGTGGTTCTGTCAGAACACACGGCCGACCTGACCCCAGCTTTCCTGTATCTGAGTCTGTCGTGTCTTCAGTGTCATGGTCCTTTCTGTACTCCCTCACTGCCCTAGTCAGAGTTCAAGACCCTGTGAGAAGGGGCCGGGCACTACTAGGGGATGCTGAGAAAGAAAATGCAGAGTGAGAGTGAAAAGCCAGAGTCTGTGCTTACGCAAAGCCAAGTAAAGAAAGAGTAGCCAGTGACTCAATTTAGAGGAGTTTAAAAAAAAAAAAAGACTTCAAAGTCATTGTATTTATATATTTTTTTCAATATTTTATTATGGCACACAGGAATGTGTATGGAACTGTGTTCTTCAATCAAGTATTTCTTAAAGCAACCAGCTGCTTGCATCAACTCAGACTCACGAGCACACGTGCGAAAAGCTTGCTGTCTAGAGGGTTTCCCATCTACGATGGAATGCCAAGAGCCTTCATAGTTCAAATTCACACCACGATACATAAACGCTTGGCCTACTTGTGCAGTAACACATATTAGAAGTAAGCAATGCAAAGAGACCATGTAACTTCAAATGCAGACCACTTTGGTTTTAGGTAAAATTCCTAAGTCTCAAAGGTCATCTAAAAAACAGATAGTGCAGACATCAACACACCGAAACAGTTGTTTAAGAACTCCAGAGCAGTGGCTAGGCAATGACTTATCTATATCCCACACCAAACACAAGCACAAGAGTTATTATGGCGTTACCATGGACATGGGCAGACGGGGTATAGATGTGATGTAGTGTCCAACCAGGCATTGAAATCCAAATATTTACCAATTAAGACATGCAGAGCAATGCCAAGGCAACATACGAATTCGTTATGTCCCCGAGAAGTAACAGTAATATAATCCTATTACCTGCTTGTGTGGTCTTTAAAAGATTTAAAAATGTATAGCATTAAAGGCAATTTACGTGAGGCAGTAGAATTAAGCAAACAACACACCATTCATGAGCTCAGGATTCCAGGCAACATGCTTGCGGTGGCAAACAACCTCCAATAATCTTACTTTCCCCCCCCCACATCATTCCTCTTAACTATATCATGGGCTCAAGTTTTAATTTATGCCCATGATACTCAAGAATATATTTAAGATGTAGCCATCATGGCAACTGTGTGGGATTCACAGTCTATCCAGGTCACACTGCTGTGTAATAGTCCACCATTTCAAAATTGCCTTTTAGAAAGCCATCTCTCCAGCTAACAGTGTGTGTCTTACTTGGCGAATTACACTGTTATTTATGAATGCTCTCATCCATATTTATTGACAGTAAAGTTTGGGGGAATAGTTTCTAGTCTTGACCTATTTATCTATCTCTCAGAATGTCTAATTATATACTGCATTTACTAAAAATTTTACCTTATAAAAAATTGAAGGTCAGTAATCTACTTGAATTTGGTCTGTGTTGGTGCCTTCTTTAAAGTATTTTAATTAAGTGAAAAAAAAAAAACCACAGCAAAGTATGTCATTCAGTGTAACTTTATTTACTATTTATTGCACATAACTCGAGGTCTGTAATTTCTAACCACTGAAGTTTCAAATGACTATTTTTTCCATGACGTTTCACATGAACATGAGTGAATTCACTTATTCGTGTTGCGTGTGTGGTTTTTTTTTTTTATTATTATTATTGTAAACATCTGTGTGATTCACATTGCCATAGATCCTGAACTCATAAGCACGGACCATGCACAGGCTGGCAGCAAGCCAGAAAGCCACTCTGCAAGCAAACAGATACTCTGCATAAGGAGCAAATTCATAGCACAACATTGAATGTCCAACCTAAGTCATCTCAGAATTATACATATATTGACTTCTTAATTTGTATAGGATCTGGAACTCAACTGGTTGGTTGGTGATGAGGTTGACCTGATTTGGGGAGACTTTTTTTTTCCTGGAATAGTTGGGAACAGGGGCTCAATCTTTCTTCTTAGCTGCTTGTTCCTCCCCAGCAGTTTCATCCTTCTTCTCTTCCTCTTCAGACTCTTTGGTGTCTTCCTCTTCTCCCTCACCACCTTCTTCTTCTTCTTTTGTATCTTCGGACTCATCCTTGGCAGCTTGAACATAAGAAGAAAATACAAAATCCAGGTTAAGTCTAGGCAGAACATTTCTGCGGAGCCTTTGTTAATTTATTAACCATTGTTATCAGAGTGTCCTTCAGGAGGCCCCACCCTCCTGAAGGACATGTTTCAGACAGTGCTTGTGGCCAACAGTTTGGCAGGAAACACATATATAAATAAAAGGAGGTTAATTCCAGGTGCTGGGAACTCATCTCCTCTCCAAGACCTGAATTACCTAGGTTAGCAAGGCCAGCATAGCTCAGGCAATAAATACCCACAGCCAGTTTGCAATAGGGACTCTGGAGGCTTTTTGTGCTTTGCATACCTTCTTCCTCCTCAGCACCTTCCTCTTCCTCCCCCTCCTCTTTCTCCTTCTCCTCCTCTTCTGCTTCTCCTTCAGAGGGGGGCTCATCCTTGGCCTCCTCAGCTTTGGTGGCCTCGATGGTCTCCTCCACTTCTGTCTGCTCTTCCTGGACGTGGCTGGTATAATAGGCAGGGAATGAGCGAGCAGACATCAAGTAGGAGCTGCTCTGCAAGCCACTGTAAGCAGAGCGGCCAAAGACCTGTGAGCTCTGAGAGTAGCCGCTGGTTATGCTGCCCACGCTGGTGAAACTGAGCCTGGTCTCTTCGCCTTCCAAGAGTTTCCTGGTGGGGAGGGATAAGGGGTACAGTTAGACCAGCTCCGGATGTGTGTTCAAGAACCCACCATCCATCATTTTCCTCTACTGCCAAACCTCAAAAGCAAACACAAGGAAAAACGGAGACGGGCATAATTAAGATTTAATAGGGCGTTCGCTAGCGGCCCCACCCAAAAAGCATCTTCTACATCCCCCTATTAGATTTAAAATGTTAATGCTAAGAAGGAGGCTTCCATTGCTTCAGGGTTAACTCCTTACACATCCATGCCTTCTTGGAGGAGCACCAAGGAGTAGGACTATTCTACAAGGCTTGTGATTCAACATAAAACTTCAGTGGCTGTGGGTACTCTGGTCTCCCCTGAGGTGCCACGCCCACCGCCGACACCATTCTGATTTTACCTGTAAGCTGCAATCTCAATGTCCAAGGCCATCTTCACATTGAGCAGGTCCTGGTACTCCTTCAGGTACCTGGCCATCTCACTCTTTGTGCTTCTCAGTTCATTCTCGAGTTTGTTGATTGTATCCTGTTGGAAGAATTGTTGTTTTGAAAATTAAAAGAACAGCTCTCTACTGTGTTTGTGCTACTGTAGTATTCGTGCTAAGGGCCTGGCCAGGGTTAATTCCAAAAGGGCACACTTCCGATAAATACCCCTTAAAGCAAATGCGTGGGGTTTGGGCCTAAAATGTCCAGTCTGTCACTGACACACTTCTTTTAGCCAGGTCACATTTGGGAAGGGGTATACACACACACACACACACACACACACACACACACACATTTGTTTCTTTGTCTAAAATGCTTTCCATGACTCTATTTTTTTCTCCACCAAAGATGAAGAACTTTAAAACAACAACAAGAAAAAATGGATTGCGGTGATGAATTGACCTAAAATATTGTGAATGTACTCTTGTGTCCCTATTAAAAACAAAACTATCCCAAGGCTGGGCGGTTCGGAACTGGTGAAAGCTAGCAGCCCTGTTTCTTAACCAGGAGATCCAGGAGGTGCTGAGGGTAACTTGGAGTTCAGGGTGTGGGTAGAGAGAAAGCCTCTGCTTGGTGGCGACGCCCGACTCCGCCCCTTCCTCCCAAGCCACCGCTAAGAACCCAGCTCCGACCACAGCAGGCGATTCTCCAGCGGGCGGTCGCGCCCCGCCCCCTCCAAGTGCCCCATCCTCTCCACACCCTCCCAGAAGCCAAGCCCTCCGCCAGCAGCTCGGCGCTCGAGGACCCCCTAGCGTTCACTCCCTGGCTACGCCCTCCGCCCCGACTGTGCAGCCTCCCGCCCCCCCCCGCACCTACCCCCCCCCCCGGCCCCACTGGGCTGACACCGTGCCCCACCTGCATAGCACTGATGTCCGCGTTCTGCTTGTCCTCCAGCTCCTGCAGCTGCTTCTCCAGAGCTTCGTTCATCCCCCGGCATGCCTCGATCTCCAGCGTCTTAGCCTTGAGCAGGCGGCGGCTCTCGGACACCTCGTCCTTGGCGGCGCGCACAGCGTCGGTGTTCTTGGCGGCGCTCTCGGTGAGCACGGTGAAGCGGCTCTTGAACCACTCCTCGGCGTTCTGCATGTTCTTGGCGGCCAGCTTCTCGTACTGAGCGCGGATGTCCTTGAGGGCGGCAGAGAGGTCGGGCTTGGAGGACACGTCCATCTCCACGGAGATCTGGGCGTACTGGATCTGAGCCTGGAGCTCGGCGATCTCCTCCTCGTGCACCTTCTTCAGGAAGGCGATCTCGTCCATCAGGCTGTCGATGCGCTTCTCCAGCTCGGCGCGGGCGAGCGCGGCCTCATCGGCGCCTTTGCGCGCCTCCATCAGGCGGCCCTCGGCGTCCTCGCGGCTCAGCACCTCCTCCTCGTAGCGGGCCTGCAGGTTGCGCAGGGTCTCCTCCAGGCCCTCGCGCTCGCCCTGCAGGGCCTGCTTCTCGTTGGTGGCGTCTTCGGCGGCCAGCCGCAGGTCGCGGATCTCCTGCTCGTACAGGGCGCGGAAGCGGGAAGGCTCCGAGTGCTTCTGGCGCAGCACCAGCAGCTCGGCCTCCAGGACCTTGTTCTGCTGCTCCAGCTCGTGCACGCGCTCGATGAAGCTGGCGAAGCGGTCGTTGAGGTCCTGCAGCTGGGCCTTCTCCTGCGTGCGGATGGACTTGAGGTCGTTGCTGATGGCGGCTACCTGGCTCAGGTCGAGGTTCTCCAGGCTGGGCATCAGGGAGCCGGAGCTGGACGAGTAGCTGCGGCGCACGGACAGCGAGGAGGAGACGGGAGCCGAGTAGCTGGAGTACGCGGAGCGCGCCGTGCTGTAGCCGCTGCGGACGCTGGAGATGTGCACCCGGGGCGTCTCCACGTAGCGCCGCTTGTAGGAGGTGGAAAAGTACGGCTCGTAGCTGAACGAACTCATGGTGGCGGCCGGGTGCGCCCCTCCGGGCCCCGGGGCGGAGATGAGGGACCTAGAGAGAAGAACCGGGAAGCGGAGGGAGGGAAGAGGGAGGGAGGATGGATGGCTGTGTGCGGCTCGGCGCCGTCCTGCCACCCCTATTTATACGCCGGGGCTCTGACGCAGACTGCGCTGGATCGCGCTGGCGCGCAGGCCAGTGGGGGCAGAGCGCCGCTGCAGCCGAGGGGAGGGCTCTGCGCAAAAGCGAAGGCGGGGGCGAGCTGCTACAGGAGGCTGGCGAGCTGCGGCTCCGACCCGGCCGCTCTCCTCCGAGGACCCCCCACTTTCTCTGAGACCCTCCCCCCACGACCTCCCGGCACATTCCCTTCCCCTTCCTACCCCCCCAGCCCCTCGCGCCTATTGATACCTAAAGCCCACCTCGCTCGGATCCTTAAATGTTCCAAATAAAAGCTTCTCGCGCCCTACTGACACATCAGTTTTTAACATCCAGTGTCACAGAGACATCTTCACCTCACCCCACCCAACCCCGCCCCCAAGCTGGTCCTTTCTCCCTTCGGGGACCCTCTCAAGCATCCTGCTTCGGGTTTAAGTGACATGGTTGTGAAACCGGGGCGTTTATACAAGGTTGCGTCCGTGACTGCAGGAAAAGTTTTGCACGTCTTTGTAGCTATTTCCTGACATTTTTAAAAATCATCCTCCTCCCCCCCCCTTTCTGCTGCCTTCTTTTATTTTTATTTTTATTTTTCCTTATTTCTCTGTTTCTCAATGCGTAAGGGGCGGTGCCCACTGCACACCGTTGGAACCACAGGGTAGTGAGTGTTCGCTTTAGAATTTTAGAACCTTTGCAGCAGCTCATTTGGTACCTTCTTCCATAGAAGTCCTAGAATTTTTGTGGGGCCCAAAGGCTGGAATGCTTAGGAGGGGTTGAAACTAACCAGGAAAGACCAAGTCTTCCCGCAAAGTCGCACTCCGCAGAGGGAGAACTTCAAGACGCCCGCGTCCTCCCCGAGCTCTGCCCGCTCCTCCCGCACCCAAAAGCCTCTTCCCTTCTGTTTAACACCTGTGTGGTGGTACCCCAACCTGATGGTTTCCACAAACCATGGAGGAGAGAGAGAGAGAGAGAGAGAGAGAGAGAGAGAGAGAGAGAGAGAGAGAGAGAGAGAGAGAGAGAGACTGCTGCTGCAAACAGCGACCAGCTCTGGGTGTGGTCTCCAGAAAGAGAGCTCAGCAGGGAGACTGACTGAAAATAGCCTACTGAAATTCATAGGTAACGGGTGTATTTAGGAATCCGTGATCTTCCTTCAGGAAGCACCCAGATACCAGAGTGGGCACATCAGACACACGTGGGTGTAGCATGTTCATACTCGGGTTGTGAGTTTCTGCAGTTTCCAAGAGATACTGCAGAGATTCGTAAGCAATAACTAAAACCTTTAAGCAAGCATTTGGCGCTCTGTTTAATTTGTTCAAAGTATCTGTCGCCGGCTTACAGGTCCCTTTAAACGGCACCGTAAGGAAATTCGGGTAACGGTTTTCAAGTAGAGAACTGGTGAAGTTTTGGGGAGCTGTAACCGGTCGCTTCTGGAGACCGAAGAGAGGGCGAGGTGAGGTTTGTTCTGCGTGTTCCTTTCTCATCTTACACATGCTGTGATTCTGATAACTCGCCCTTCCCAAAGGAAGAATGGAATGAAGCAGAGGACTTTTTGCGGGGTTGCTGGTGGCTTAAATTTATTAGGTCCAAACGATCTTGGAAGCCCACCCATGCTCACAAATTCTAAGCAGCCTGAGACTTGCGTGGCCAGCATGCAAGGTCGGATGCTTATTCAAATGGCTTTTTGTAGCCTGCACATCCCTTTTTCTCACTCATCAGTGAACAAAAGCACATATGGAGGGGGGACAGAGAGAGAGGTCTTGGATAAGCCATAGCTCCTCATGCTTCCCATTACTCGAATATAGAAGAAGAGTTGCAGACCCCCCCCAAGATAACTCCATGTAATTTGTATTATTTCATAATCTTTTGTAGAGGGTCTGCAGACACTACTGTTGGGCATTGTTTATTTCCATTCTTGAGTGCATTAGTGTAAGTGTGTGTGTGTGTGTGTGTGTGTATGTGTGTGTGTGTGTTTCATTTCTTTGGAGGGGGAGGCAGGGCTCCTTGCTCACACCTTTGCAGAGCAGCCTGTCCATAAGGGAGTGGCGCAGCTGGTTCTGCAGGAGCGGTGAGATGCTGCAGAAAAAATAAACTACGGGCTACCTTCTGTGGTCCAGCAGGCAGTGGGGAGAAGGAGGAAGGCACCTGGGCTTGGTGGCAAGGCTGGCATCTGCAAGTCTGATTGAGCCTACTGGACCCTTTCCCTTGTTAATCCTGATCAAGAACAAGCGCAGGCTGGGAGCAATGCCAGTATTCATGAATGGGGTCTCTACTCTCTCTCTCTACAGCATCTGGCAATAGCCACCAGTTATAACTTCTTCACCTCAGCCTTGCTTTGGGGTTCAGCGGGATCCTGAATCCACTTTGCCACTCCTTTCATTACCCTGCTTTGTGCTCTCCTCTGCTGCATGCCTGCCTGTTTTTAAATATTCTTTCTGCCCTGTCATCCTCCCTTCTCAGTCCTCTTGTCAGCATTTGCTCTGAGAGTCCAAATGACATTTGCTTGGTGTGTCTGAGCCAAGGCAGTGTAAGACACTTTTAAAACAAAGAGCTTGACTTTCATTTCCCCTGCTCAAATGTATTTCTGCTTTGGTGACTTTTTCAGTAGGTCATTTGATCTCTTTCTCCCTCTCTGTCTCTGTCTGTGTGTGCGTATGTGTGTGTGTCTGTGTCTCTGTCACCAATCTCTCTGTGTGCCTTTCTGTCTTCTCTCTCAATAAAGCCTATGGGTCTTATCATCTTTACCTATAAGCATAGGGAAAACACGGAATTGACTGAGAGTTTGCAGTATCTAGTTTAACATATGTAGTAGATACATAAAATGAAAAATAGAAATAAATATGAGCTGGTGAAAATCATTAACAGACTTTATACTACTTTAGTTATCTCCAGGCACCTCTATCTTCCTTCAAAGAACTGTTCCTGGGTCAATTAGTTGAAATCAAAATATGTTTGCATTACAGTCACACAGTTACAATGTGTAACTGTTTTAGGACCACTCAAATGTGGTCCTTGTCTTTCCAGTAGCAACAGAATCTGTAAGCTTCAAGTAGCCACCTGGTGACCACAGCTTTCCTGTCACTTATTCTGAAATCCTTTGGCACAGCAGTTTCTGTATTGGCGTTCTTTTTTTTTTTTTTTTTTTTTTTTTTTTAAGTGAGGTGTTAGGGTGAAATTCTTACAGGCCAAGAAGCACCAAAGGCTTCTGTCCATGGTCCTGAAAGCCAAATTCTCTCTCTCTCTCCCTGCCGCCTCCAACAGCAATGCAGTGACAGTCCCACAACACAACAGCTAGTGAGTCTCCAACCACCACCACCCCCATACAGTAGCTACACCAGTGGCATCAGTACCGGTGTCCACACCTCAATCCAAGGAGGGATGAAGAGAATAAACACAGAAGGGAAACCCACCAAGGAACAGGCACTTACTATCTATTATTTAATAAGGACAAAACCTCCATGAGAAGGTTATTCAGAGCGAGCAGCTGAGGCCAGAGATGTTCCATCATTTGAAGTCACCCACACACACACAGCTACCTCAAACCCAAGCAGCGTCTCCCTCTGAATTGAGCACTGCTCTCTTCATCCGAGTTCACACCTTCCCGGTCTTTGTGAAATTAGATAATCGCAGGCTGCAGGCTGCAAAACCTAACACACACAGACACACACACACACACACAGACACACACACACAGAGTAAACTCTTCCTGTTTGGGAAACACCAACATGAACTGATTTATACTGTAAGACACAGCCTGAGAATATTCTCTTTGGATAGCTGGCAGAGGCAAGGACCTGCACGATTGTCCTAAGTTTCCCTAGACATCCCAAAATATAAAAATAAAATCAAATGGATATTCCTTAGTAAAAATGACACATAACAGTAATGCAGTAATGTAACTTTATCCTGTTTCTCGATGTTGCTTTTCGGACAGAGCTTGCGCCCGTTTGTAGCATAACCGTTTCAGAGGTTGCTAAGCCGCACTGCAGTTAGTCTAAATTCTGCAGTGGCCACGCCCTGGTTCCCACTCTCATCTGATTGCATTCCTCTTCATTCTCTGCCTCTGTAAACAGGCCACCTTTAAAGTCACGACAGCAAGTAAAAGATCTGCTGGCGCTCAGCAGCCCAGGGTGGAAGTGGATCGTGCTGGCCAAGTATTTTTAACTTTTTCAAAAGAGATATGAAAGTGATAGGTCACAAAGGCACCGCTCGGCTCTATGGATTTCAGGCTGCGGCAGAGCGGTGGATGACACATGAATGCATTAAAGATGATGAGAAGCTCATTTCCATGCGGGGCACGTTCGCCGCTAGAATTGACAGGAACTTAGTGCTGTCTGGGCAGAAATGATGGTGAAGGGGCCAGACCCCTAAAGGCTTGTTCCACGGAAGTAGCTAAGGTAATGCCTCTTCTCCCCAGAGGCCCGCTCCACAGTGCCCCCCACCCCAGTCACCAGTAAGAGTCAGAGGCTCTGCTGCAGACAGCGTTTCAGGCAGGTCACCGATACAGGTCAGAACTGACAGCACTAACCCTGTTATTTTATTTATTTATTTATTTATTTATTTATTTATTTATTTATTTATTTTTCTGGCTGCACTTCCCTGACTGCAAAGAAATAGATGCTGCTTCTGCAAGCTAGGTCGTAACCAGCTACAAAGCTATCAGTGCCGCACCTGGCTTTCTTTGCTGACCTCTGCTGTGGTTTAATAAATCAGATAGAGGGATGTGAGGCGTAATACTTTCAAAGGTAGAGGATAAGCGTTTCTGCCTGCCAGAGACAGAGCCTGAAGCTGGTGCCCTCACAGCCATGCTGGAGCCCAGCCAGGGCAGCCTCGCCAGCAATTCTTGCGGCAAGAAGGGAGCAGATGCTGCAGGAGTAGCAAAGGGGCGGATCCCCGGGGCTCTGAAGACACTGCAGGCCCGGCCTCGGAAACCATGTGTCTGTCAGGCCATTTGGTAAGTTGAACATTAAGGCACCGTCTGCATTAGGGAAAGTTGTGTCTAAATGCTTATTGATTGATTAAATAACTCATGTGTTCATCCACCCATCAAGTCACCGAATGCCAAGAAAACACTCAGAAACGCACAGAAATCTATGCAAGTGCCTTTAGTGGGGGGGTGGAGAGCTGCAGCCGGCCACGGTCTTCAAAGCGCTTGAGAAATAGCTGAACATGACCAAAAGAAGCTGCTACTAAAAACACCCAATCTGTTCATTGTGTGAACACCAAACAATAGAAAGCCAGGACTGGCTGGTCCGAGGGACTCTTTGATAAGGGATTACATGCTCCATGTTTCCTTTTCGTGAAATTCTACAATAGACAAACCAAGCTGTGCTAGGAAAAATTACAGCAGTGGCTGCTGCTTCAAAGGCAGGGATGACAAAGGAACTTTCTACACAGTGATAGGAGGATTTTTTGTGCAGTTTGGACTGTGCATTTGGGGTCTGCGTTCGTCAGGATGGAGCCGTGCGCTTTACTGAATTTACTTGTGTCCAAGGAAATGAAGCAAAGCATATGTGCACTTTTATGTTAATAATTATAAAAACAAATATAATATAAAACACATAGGTATGGGAGATTATTTTTAAGAACAGATAAGCAGAAAAAAAATCTTATTCACATGAAATTTCAAAGAATGATGTGAGAGTTAAAAAGCAGAATCCTAAGAGCTATCATGAGGAAGAGTCTGGTACGAGCAGGAATTGAGGTCATTTGAGGGAGGAAAGGTTGACAGAGACCCGGAGCCAGTATTTGTGTGGCTGATCCCCATTTTTCATGTTTTGTGGGCATGTTTAAACCTCACCCCAGCTCTAAGGAGTGGATGTCTTCCTGTTCTAGAGATGTATCATGCTGTCATCCAGTTATTCTGACCTCATGTTGCATTTAAAAAATATATTTTTTCAACTCGATCTTATGTTGCTGCCTCATTATCATTTTGTATTGACTTTGAAAAGCATTAAAAGGTATTTATACTGAGACATTTTTTTTAAATCCTAAGATGTAACTATGATTGATTTTCTTTAAATCTTTACATATTGCTGGTGCATTCGGACCTGACACAATAATTCAAAAACCATCCAGCATCAGGTTAAACTGGAGACTAGGTGTCCACTTCAGGGTATTTGAGATTTAGCCCTCCCGGAGTCATTCCTTATATGCTATTTTGTAGGGTATAGGAATCCTTAATTCATACGATTTTCAGGCAAGTCTTCTACCTGCTTCTTTCTCTTCAGGACTTAATGTTTTTCTGCTTTGTTTGTCTCCCGTGTTATGGAGTAGTCCCTCTCCTTTGCCCCCCACGCTGCAGCCACTAGACATTACTTTTAAGAAAAGTAGACATTTCTAGAGACACTCGAGAACAGTGATGCTCAAAAAACAAGTTTGGGTTTTGTGCTTTTTACCCCCTCCTAAATTTTAATCTCTCCTCCATGCGAGTCCACGGCATCCTGCTTCTTCTATTCGATAACTGTAGGGACATTTCAGTGGGAAGGTGAGGTTCTGAGTTAGGGTGCCAGCTCAGGCCAGCAGTTCTGTGGGGCAGGAGCTGACTCTGCGGGGGTCTGCTTCTCACAGGATGCTGAGAGGGCGGAGGACGTAAGGAGGTGAACCTCGGACAACTGTACGCAGTGAAGCCAGGCCTGTCACCCAGGTTTCCTGTCATCACGGTCCCTGGTGTTCTTCCTCTAAATCTTACGGTTTCGTACGTTTGCGTGTCAAGCACAGTTCTGAAAAGGCAAAGGAGCATCTGCGTGCAATGGCGCCTATCTGTCACTGAAAGGCTGAGGCGCTGAGGCAGAAGGATCTAGAGTCTGAAGCTAGCCTGTGCTACAGTGAGAATTCCGGGATATTTTAGTCTGCACTGCACAAGCCTGTCTCCAAACACAGAACAAAATGAACAAACACATGTAAAGATATAGAACCCTTGTGGCCTCTTACTTAGTGACTCCCTCTGATGTGTCACTGCTCACATGTAAGAACTCTATCCTCTTTGCTTGATTTAATTAACTGTTAAAAGACCGATGCCAAGGGGAGATGCACGCATACACCGTTACACTTCTGTTCCCCATCTATAATTAAGCATAACAGCTTCAAAAGGGCAGGGAGAGAGAGAGGTGGGAGAGAACGCTAAAAGCATTCCAACCGTGAGCTTTGGGTGAGCCCTGTGGGATGAAGTGTGTTGTCACAGAATAATCACAGCAGCAATGGGACAAAAACACTCCTTGCAGCCTGGAGTTCACTGTGCTCCGGCACGGGCCTCTGTCTCATCTCATTAGGGTATCATCTACATTTATTTTAACCAATTGATCTTGGGGTGTTCAGGACCAGGACAAACTTGGTTCTTCAAGAGAATACCCTATAGCTTTATTTTGGGGTACATTTTCCCAACCAAAAAAAGAATTTTTTTTTTCAAGAGGGAAGCACCTTGCTTCTTGGGAACTCCAGGAAGACACTAGTCACGCAGCAAAAAAATAAATAAATAAATAAATAAATAAATAAATAAATAGTTAAATAAAATAAGCCCTATGCCCAGTGTTCAGCCAAAAAGGACTGATGGAAAATAAAAGTCATAACTGCAACCTAAGAGGATAAGAGACAGGAGAATTTGATGTAAGATGCTTTTGTCTAATCAATCATGTTTAATAATAGCATCTTTGGGTCAAGCGCTGTGCAAAGTGAGTCTCTCGGATAGTTTCATTTCATCATCTCCAAATCCCCAGTGACCTGAACACCTGAATCATCCTCATTTTAGAGATGTGGTCGCTGGCGTGCAGACAAGAGTGGAAACACTATATCTAAGGAACTTGGAGAGTCTATGTCATTAATTCTTCACAGAGGTGAGAATTGTTTTCATTCTACAATTAAGAAGATGGTGTTTGGAGAGTTTAGGAATGTTGATCAAGGTCACACAGCTAGGTCACGCGCTGTCAGAATTTTCACACTTTCTGCTATGACCAAAGTATAAGAATGTTCTGGGAGAATTGTTGTACCAATAAGATCTCACTCTTTTTTTTTCCCCTACAATGTTTAAATATATATTCTGGTTTTTTCAGAGTCAAGAATGCTCAGACTTTATACAAATAAATACATTACTCTACTGGAAGCTTCCTAATGTAAATAGCCATCTCTGAAATAATTATAAAAACAACATTGTATCAGAGATCTCTCCTGAGATACAGGCTAGATGCCTTTCCCCTAACTAGCAATTCCCCTTTTATTATATTATCCAGGGGGAAAAAGCATACTAAAAAAAAACCCTGCACCTTTCAGTTTCACTTTATCCTACAAATTTAATAAGCAGATCCCCCAAACCATGTTAGCATAACGAATGCACTCTTGAAAGGGCCTTAGCTATTTCATTTTGCAAAGTGCCCTCTTTTACCTCCTGCCAAAAAAAAAAAGGCTTGCCCATTACAATGATTAAGATTTAGATTTACTTTAGAAGTCATCCAAATTAATATTGACTTCCAAATCAGTTTCCAAAGTAAAATTTCGAAAGATTGCTTAAGTAAGGGTTGAGGCTGTCTGCTACAAAATACACAGAAAGGTGGCAGGCGTTCAAAGTGATGGCTTGGCTCTTTTTCAAAGGCAGAAGGACCGCTCCAGGAAGGAGGCAAGTGTGTTTCAGAAGGAATCACTCCTCGCCTCTTGACCTTGACAGTGCTTGGCCTTTCCCAGGCTCAGACACCTGATATTCTGTGACCTAAAAAATAACAAAAAGGTAGAAAATACCGAACATCCTAGGGCCAAGGAGCCGTGATGTCTTACAACATCCAGTGCTATTCAGACGAGGAAGGCTTGCTTGTGCCTAATTTAGATGTGAGTGCTGGGGAGCCTCTAGGCAGAAACCTGCAGAACAAGATGTTTGAGGAAAGAATCACTAATTGAGTCATTGCAGAACATGCACATTTGCTTATTTGCATTAATTTTTCCTTTCTGCCAGAGAAGGGTAAGTCATAAATGGCTGAATGACTGAATGTTTTATCAATCAGATAGATTCCCCAATCCCATAGTACAATAAATTCATGCTCCCATTTGATTTTTTTCATGGATTAATTATTAAAAGGGGGAGAAAAGCATATTCTTTTCTTATTGTGGCTTCAGGGTATGTATCTAGGATCAAAGCCCAATGTAAGAAATTGAAGAATCCCTCATCTTGCAACTCTCTCTTTTATTATATCTTCCTGCGATTTATGAATTGATTTCCTTTTGAAAAATAAAAACAAAGAGTCTGAAGTCAATGACTAGGGACTCGTAGACCTTAAAGTCTGAGGTTTATAGAGAGGGCAGGAGAATAGTTGTTACCATAGTAATGCATCCTGCACAGTGATTGGAGTCTGTAAAATCATAAAAGAAAATCACCTAAGTCAGTTAAATGCATTGTCATGTTCTTTCCTGACAACTATATTTTATAGATTTGCTGTTTCTCTGTAGACAGTTTTTTTTTCCTTAGGTCTGGATATATATATATACAGAGAGAGAGAGAAAGAGAGAGAGAGTTATGTTCATTATTCAAAAAAAATAACCTTCATTGTGACTGCCTCATGTGTATATATCACGTTTTGATTACCCCCTCAAGATCTTTTTCAAAGTCTGAGGAAGCAATAGTATACAAGTGAAATGATAACAGATGCAGGCTCAGACACTGGCCCGAGATCTAGTTCTGCCAATAACCAACACAACTCTCCCCAAAATGGATCACTCCCAGGGAACCTAGAACAATTTCCCATCTGTTCACGGCACAAAGAGTGATAAGGGAGCGCCAAGACTCAAGAACACAATTATGGTCTCTTTTTTTTTTTTTTAGTTAATTAATGAGTTAATTTCTGTTTGAGATGTCACTGAGGCTGGTCTTGACCTCATCATCCCCCTGCATCAAGACTTGGTTTACAGGCATGGGCACACCCAATCAGCTGTGTTCTTTCATAAAATCAGTCCGCTGTAACGGAGCAGGAATGCCATGGGCTGATCTTGAAACAGTTCCCACTTAGTTGGACTGCAGAACCAAATGTTTGCATTCCTTCTGCCTTTGCGGAAATCCATCTTGCTTAATAAATCCTCTGGTTGTCTGGAGCCACATAACACTTCTTTACAAACAGCACCCACAAGCAAAATGAAATGCTGTGACCCTTAAAAACACGACTCTTACAAGATGGGCTTTCACAAAAGAGTGATACTCGGGTTTGTCGTTTGTTTCTGCAAACATAATTTGGAATTGTACGCTCTAACTGAAGGGAAGAAGGAGCATGGGGAAGTAAATGCCCACACAAGGTTACTTTAGAGTGATGACATTTTCCAAAATTTAATTATTTGGGTGGTTGCACAGTTCTATGGAAATATTCAAAGCCGTATAATTTAGTAGAGTAAATGAGTGTATTTTTGTCCAATATAATTTATATCTCAATAAGGGTGTTAAAACACTGCTCAGATGATTGCATAAGCATTTTTGATGACTTGCTTGTCTTGAAATGCTTTTGGCTGCCTTCCTCTTACACTGAAGCTGTCACCAGACGTATAGATATTATAAAGCAATATGTCTTCCAATGTTTCTGATTCATTTGTATTTTCTAACTAGTATGTAAATATATTCTAATAGATGACTAAAAGCATCGTACATCTGGTTCTTGTTTTATGGTGATAGTATATTAGATCATTAAGACTTCCATAACAAATACTGTGAGCTAGTTCGTGTTATGGAGAATAAATGCAATATTCCTCACAGTTCTTAAGAATTATAGCGCCAGAGGCCAGAGGATTTGGTTCAGAGGGAAGGACTTTATTGTAGATTGCTGTCATTTGTGCAGTGTCTTCTCAGCATGGGAAAGGGTAGGGCAGTTATCTTGTCCTTCCTAACGAGAGGGATAGTCCATGCATTGAGACTATTTTCCAAGGAATAACTTAGCTCCATTACTATGAGTCTAGAAGTCACGGCGTGAATTTTAGTGAGGATACAAAACCAATTCATCTCGTATGACACAGTCTCAGATATCGTGTGTTGTGTGTGTGTGTGTTTGTGTGTCACATAAAAGATAAGGGAGGATTCCAGTGTCCTGTCCTGTCATTCTCTGCCCTTGAGACAGTCTCTCTCACTTAATCTGGAACTGGGCTGGTAGCTGGTAACCTCCAACTATCCGCCTGTCCCCACAGTCCTCCATGGCACTGGGGTTATAGGCTCTTAGGTGGGCAGAAGGTGCTGAAGATCTGAACTCAGATCCTCATGCTTGCTTGGCCTTTCTAGGCCATCACCGCCTCCAAATGGCAAAATCAAGCTGACTTGACCTCGAGGCTCTATTTCCCACTTGTCTGTAGTCCTTCCGGCACAATTTGGTCAGTTTCTCAAGGAAAACAAGGTTTTTTTTCCCTCTTAGTCCTTCCACAGAGGGACGAGATGGAGAAGAGAAAATGATGCAAATGTCGCAGTAGTTCTGGCGAGCTAGTAAATGAAGAGGAGAAAAAGGGAGGCTCCCGGAAGTCACTGTTCATCCTGGAGCTCCTCCCGCGCCCCTCCCACCCCTGCCCTCTCTCCCTTTCCTGCCCATCAGCAGCTTGCTCACTGACAGTACTCGCTACCAAAATCATGGGCCTTTTCTCTGTATTTTTCTCCTTAAGTCGAAACCCTTTCCTTCTCAACCAGCTTTCACGAAGGCGTCACGCTTGTATGTCCTCACTCCTGCCCTCTTAACAAACTTGCGAAGTACGTATTTTTCACTTCTTAGTTTTCATTGTAATAGCGTCTCAACACACAAGATAAATATTTCTATGTTAAATCAAATAGGTGTATTATTTTATTACTGTTTCTCAAATATTGAAAAACTTACATGTGAAGTCTTTCAAACTGCCACCCACATTTTTCTTAAGTCCGTCGATCTGCACATATGCACATATGATCTTCATGCGGATTTTCCCTAAAGGTTTCTGTCTGTCTGCATCTTAAGATAATATTCATTCACCAGAGTGTTTCATTCAAGATGAGACGATGATAATGGTCCTTTTAAAAATAAATAACGGTGAATAAATTGTAATAAATAAAAAGTAAATTTAAAAAAAATAAAAGATTCTTAAAAAAAACAATAAATAAATAACAGTCAGGAATGATGGTTCATGCTTGTAACTCTAGCACTTAAGAATCTGAGGCAGGAGGATCACACAAGTTAAAATAAGCCAGGGCTACAAAGCAAGACCTTATCTCAAAATCCCCAAGTAGAGACATAAAATAAAAATGAATAATAATTTTTATTGAGATACTTCTAGGCAGACCCGGTAACTCACTACAAAGATTTTTGTATTGTTTTGTTTTGTTTTTGTTTTTTGAGACAGGGTTTCTCTATGTAGCCTTGGCTGTCCTGGACTCACTTTGTAGACCAGGCTGGCCTCAAACTCACAGAGATATGCCTGCCTCTGCCTCCCCGAGTGCTGGGATTACAGACGTGGGCCAGTGCGCCTGGCAAAGATCACTTCCTATTGAAGTTTGTAGAAAAGGATAGAGATTTTATAATAAACACTGCATAGCCTTTACATGGTTGCCAAATTTTAATGTTTCATCAGATTTAGTTAGAATCTTAAAAATGAAGAGGCGAAATGAAAGTCCTCTGCACAGCCTTCCTCCATCCCCTTCCTTCCAGTGTCTCCCAGAGGCAAGCAGCAGACTGGCTTCTGGGTGGACTCCTTCTCTTGTGTGTTACTGAAACTCATACCTATAGGTAATATAAACACATAATATAGGTATGAAGATAATAAACAACCCAAGTATGTTGCATCCTTTCAAATCTTTAAAGATTATAATCCTTTATCTCATTTTACCCACAATTTTAAACTCTGATATCGTTCCTTTTCCATTTCTTTCCAAACATGAAAGAATTTTTTTTAAGTTTCTACATAAGATAGGTTTTCTGTAGGTTTGGGGAAATCAGCTTAATCGGGTTGGAAACATTATCTTCTGACGCACTCTAGCTTGCAGGAGGCCCTAGGTTTAATCCCCAGTATCAACAAAGAACAAAAGCAAGGAAGAAAGGACGTTTTTTTCTTCCGCTCCTGGTTTGCTAAGAAATTTACTGTGAATTAATTTTGAGATAACTTTTGTTTAATGTCAGAAATCTGTTCCTTTATTCTTTAAATAACATGGACTATATTCATGTATTTCCTAATGTTGAACTACAATTAAGATCCTGTGCTTTCAGGCTCTAAGAGCAACAACCAATAAATGGGACCTCATGAAACTGAAAAGCTTCTGTAAAGCAAAAGACACTGTCATCAGAACAAAACGACAGCCTACAGACTGAGAAAGGATCTTCACCAACCCTATGTCTGACAGAAGGCTGATATCCAGCATATATAAAGAACTAAAGAAGTTAAAAAGCAATAAATCAAGTAATCCAATTAAAAAATGGGGTACGGAGCTAAACAGAGAATTCTCTGTACAGGAATATCGAATGGCAGAGAAACAGTTAAAGAGATGCCCAACATCCTTAGCCATCGGGGAGATGCAAATCAAAACAACCCTGAGATTTCACCTTACACCCATCAGAATGGCTAAGATGAATAACTCAAGTGACAACACATGCTGGAGAGGTTGTGGAGAAAGGGGAACCCTCCTCCACTGCTGGTGGAAATGTAAACTGGTACAACCACTTTGGATGTCAATCTGGCGCTTTCTCAGGCAATTAGGAATAGTGCCTCCTCAAGATCCAGCTATACCACTCCTAGGCATATACCCAAAATTTGCTCAAGTGCACAATAAGGACATTTGCTCAACCATGTTTGTAGCAGCTTTATTTGTAACAGCCAGAAGCTGGAAACAACCCAGATGTCCCTCAATGGAGGAATAGATACAGAAATTGTGATATTTTTACACAATGGAATACTACTCAGCTATCAAAAACGAGGAAATCATGAAATTTGCAGGCAAATGGTGGGATTTAGAAAAGATCATTCTGAGTGAGGTATCCCAGAAGGAGAAAGATGCACATGCTATATCCTCATTCATATAGTCCTATAAGATATGATAAACATAATGAAATCTATACACCTAAAGAAGATAAACAAGAAAGAGGACCCGGGGTAAGATGATCAATCCTCATTTAGAAAGACAAAAGGGAGGTCCATTGGACGTAGGAGAAAACAAGCAACAGGACAGGAGCTTACCGCAGAGGGCGCCTGAAAGACTCTACCTAGCAGTGTATCAAAGCAGATACTAAAACTCATAACCAAACCTTCATCAGAGTGCAGGGAACCATATGAAAGAAGGGGGAGTTTGTATGACGTGGAAAGGACAGGAGCTCCACAAGGACCAAATATATCTGGGCACAGGGGTCTTTTCAGAGACTGACACTCCACCAAGGACCATGTATGGATATAACCTAGAACCTCTGCTTGGATGAAGCCCGTGGTAGCTCAGTAACCAATTCATTTCCCATAGTAAGGGAACAGGGACTATTTCTGACAGGAACTCAATGGCAGACTCTTTAAGGAGCGGTCCTGCTAGGCCACAGAGGAGGACTTTGCAGCCAGTCCTGAAGATACCTGATAAAACAGAGTCAGATGAAAGGGGAGGAGGTCCCCCCTATCAGTGGGCTTGGAAAGGGGCAGGGAGGAGATGAGGAAGGGAAGGAGGGTTTAGGAGAGAATGAGGGAGCGGGATACAGCTGGGATACAGAGTTAATAAAAGGTAACTAATAAAAAATTTTTTTGAAGATTAAAAAAAAGATCTTATGCTTGGGCAAGTAGATGACAGGTGATAGACAGATAGATAGATAGATAGATAGATAGATAGATAGATAGATAGATAGATAGATAGATAGATAGATAGGCAGATGGACAGACAGATAAATATGAACAAGACAAGCAAGTGGGTGGATGGGGTGGACAGATGGACAGACAGACAAACAGACAGAAGCAGATAGATATTAGACAGATAGCAGGGAGATCAATAGGTGTATGGATGCAAGCATAGATTTCTATCTATATTTAATTCTTTCCCCATGAACCTTGTCTATATTTGTTTAAAGTTTTGCATATATATTCATGCTTTCTCCTAAAGCCCTTGCCTGATCATGGGGTCAGGTTGTCCTGACCTCATTCACTAAATACAGCAGAGCCCTGACAGGCCTTAATTTCTGGAAGGATTCATAGAACATGGGGTTATTGCTTTCTTGTGTTGTATTAAAATTGTTTCAGAAATCATCCAGGTATGCGTTTTAACATTGTATGAATCCAAACTACTGAAAAATATCTTATGACTGTAGTACCATTAGATTCTCTCTTCCATCTTGTACAAAAGCAGCAGCCATATTTTTGCAAGCAATTGGACACTGTAAAATTTCATCTCTACCAACATTAAGTCATTGGCATTGGTGAACTCTTTCCATCATGTTTTTTTGTTGTTGGTGTTGGTTTTGGTTGGTTTGGTTTGCTTGGTTTTTGTTTTATTGTTTTTGTTTGTTTGTTTGTTTTCCTTTTTCCCTACTTGTTCATCTGTGTCTTCTCTTTAAATTTTTAAATTATGGTAGAAAACCCATTATAATTTACTATCTCAACCATTTTTATAGTTTTATATATATGGCCATTTTGGTTACATGTATGTCTGTACACCACAAACATGCAGCACCCTCAGGTGCCAGAGAGAGCGTGAGATCCCCTAGAACTGGAGTTACAGTTTATAAGCTGTCATGTGAGTGCTGGGAACTGAACCCTGCTCCTCTGCAAAAGCATCCAGTGCTCTTAACCTGCTCCCTGTTTCGTCTATTTTCGAGTATATAGTCCAGTGTTAAGTGTGTTCACATAGTTATACAGTAAAACTCTACAAGTTTTCATCTCACGCAACTGGAGCGTGGGTGATTCAAAGACTGTGTCACTGCAAAGTGTCACTCAGTGTGGGTGACAAGTCATGAAAACTGCATCCCTAGACAGCTCCCTACATGTCTTCCCTAGCTGTTGTCACTGATTGCCTAACCCTGGAGAGGACCCTATGTCGTTTCCAGCTTTCTGAGACTTGTGAGTTTTGTTTACTGCTTGAGCTTTATAAGGTTCATTCACCCCCTGAATCTTAAAGGGCCTTCTTCCAGGACAGAGAGAGAGAGAGTCATTAGTTTTAAGAAAATAGCTATACAATATCAAGAATTGGTGGAACATTTTAGAAGCTGATGAAATGTCTCTGACAGGGTCTCCCTATGTAACCCTGGCTCTCCTGAAAATTTGCTATGTACATCAGGCTGACCTGAACCCAACGAGGTCTGCCTACCCCTGCCTTTCTTGCGCTGAGATTAAAGGTGTGCACATCCACACGTGGCTTACTCCTATCATTTTTTAATGTCCTTCCACGTACCCTGCTTTCCTTCTTTTTATTTTGCCTTTCGGTGTCCTTTATCCACGTGTCAGTCAAGCAATGGATTTCTGTCCCTAAGTACATATTCCTTCCTTCAGTTCAGACACCCGTGCGATTAGTTGTGGGAGGCAGAAAGGATCAGGGGTTTCAACATCTCTATATTCCATAACTGGAAGGTCCCAGCAAGCAATTTACCTTTTCTGATCTGTAAGCAGAATTCAATGTGTCCAGCTCTCATGCTAGGAAACACAAGGAAGGCAACGCATGCAGACCATCTCATTGCTGGGAAAGCCGTGACGGTAGGGGATCAGGGGCTTCACTGCCTGTTTATTGTCAAAGTCTTAATCTGGAGTCCTGCACTATTAAGTGGAGATGGCTTCTTATGCTTCGGTTCTTTTGTGAGTTTCTTTCTTTATGCATCATTCTGAGTTTGTTCTAGTGACAAGGAATCAATGCTGCATTTCCAACCTATCAGCTTCTGATACAGCATTCTGTTCTCCCCAAACCCTAGCTTCCCATAAGCTTGATAAATGGAGCTTTATAAGTGATAAAGGATTGTCCTGCTGGGCCAAACAACTGGACCACCCACAAATCAAGGATGTTGACACTATTATTCTTGTATTATTATTATTATTATTATTATTATTATTATTATTTGACTTGGTTGGGAAAAGGAAGCAGAAAAAAAATTCAGAAAGCAAGCTCCTTAAGTGAACTGAGAACAGTTTAGTTCAAGTAAACACCAATTAGCTAACTCCAAGCTCCATGCTGAGTTTGAAGTCAAGATTCTGGGCAAAAAAATATGAGGCTTAGGATGTTAGCCTCTGAGGTCTAGATTCTGTCAAACCCTTACCAGATGATCCAGGAAATCCATGTTGGGCACCGGGCATGGATCTGAGTGGTTTAGGAAGCAGGAGACTGGAATGCCTCGGCTTGGAGCTATTGGCTTATGGTGGCATCGTGTTTATGCTTGAGACAAGATCTCTTTATGCTGCCCAGGCAGGCCTCCAATTTTTGTGCTCGAGAGATTCTCCTGCCTCGGCTTCCAGAGTACAGCGAATGAATGGTGCATCCAGTGTACAAGGTTAATTTGTGCAGAGTTCCCTGTCTACATCACATGATACGTGTTAAGAACTAGTCAAGGGCTGATGAGATGGCGCCGCCGGTAGACCTGAGTTAAACTCCGAAAGGCTCGCGGAGAACTGACTCTGTTTACTCCACCAAATTTTCTTCTGGTCACACTCGCACTGCGGCAAAAATAAACAAACAAGCAAGTTAATAATTTAAGGGCCGAGTTATTTTTTTTTTTTAAGAAAATTTGCATGCTTTATCTAAAAAGAGCCTTTAACATTGATACCAGAAAGCCTAAGTTGTGTCGGAGTTAGAAAGCCGCAAGACTACCCTCTAGTGGTTAAAGCTGTACAATGCAGGAGGAATTCAGCCCCTATACTTCAAAGGACGTGTTGACAACTTCCAGAGACACCTATCTCCCCAAAAACCAGAGTTCCTGGAAGAGCACCCCTCAAAACCAAAACTGAACTTTGTAGAAGTCTGGGTGTGCTGTTTACATAGGAAAGGAAATGGTCACCCAGCTTCCCTCTGAAGGCTCAGCAGGGCGGCAGTTACAGTATCAAATTTTAGAAGGATGTTAGAAGGATGTCGTATCCTTCTAACTCAGGATATGAAAGTCTAACTCAGGTCTATCGGCTGCGCCATCTCACCAGCCCTTGACTAGTTCTTAATATGTACCGTGTGATATAAACAAAGGACTCTACACAAAGTTTCAGCTTTTCTGGGGCTGCTAACATGGAACAGAATTCGTGATGCTTCAAATTAATTTTTGATGTAAAAATAAGCTTTTAATTGGGGAGTTGGTTAATGTATATGTTAATTCCAGGGTCACAGATACTTCCATAGCAAATAAATGTATTTTCTCTGGAATTTACAAAAATTCACCTGGAGCCCTTGTGATGTGTCTTCTTTATTATTTGCAATTAGATAGGTAGATAGATACATAGATACATAGATAGATACATAGATATAGATGATAGATATAGATAAAATTTTTCAAGGGTGAGGGGTGGAGGGTTAAGCCTATGACACCGGTGATCTCTTCTTGCCTTATTTTTTCCTCCTCCATTCTGGAATTTGGAGGTCTTTCTTCTTCTTAGCCACCTGTAAGCTAACTTCCAAAGTCTCTTTCTCACTCTGTGAATAGAGACTTAAACACTGAGAGCACAGTACTGCAAACATCGTTGTTTGTTGAGCAATATCTATATGTTTCATTCAGTATCTATAGTGGATATTCCTTTATAAGAGATCGCCTTCAGCCTGCTTACTAATTCTGCAAGCAACTCTCAGAATATACATGCATTACAAGAAGATTACAGCAATGCAGTAGCTTGGGTTGTAAGCATTGATTAACAAGAAATCCAAGGCAAGTAAGGTTGATTGTTACGTTGTTCTGTTAAGGACAGATTAAACAAGTGGACTGAGTGCTCAGTAGGATAGCAGTTCTAAGTCTTACGTAAGCTCAAGGTAACCCTGGCTGTGAGGACCAGCAAAAATTCTAGTCTCTTAGAATGTAAGAGACATTTTCATAATATTGCAACACCGTAGCTTTTCCTTTTCTTGGATCTGCTCTGGTGATTTGGTTTGGTTTTGGTTTGGTTTGGTTTGGTAATAAACCTGTAGGACCATCTGAGGATAAAGAGCTGAACTGGAGATGTAAAGAGGAAGCTGCCTGTGGCTGGCCTGACTTACACTATTGGGGTGAGAAGGTGACGTCGCGGTGCAGGTGGCTGGATTTAGGCTTAGAATGGATCCAGACGAGAGAAGGGGGACAGCATGAGAAAGCCTGTTCCCCCTCTCTCTGCAGCAAAGTGTCTGTGATACAGATTTGGAGGACAAGACTCAAGCCCACGCACAGGATTATCTTGCTCTTTTAGACTGGCTGTTGAGAGATTGTTGTGTGAACTTCCAGGGAAGATAACGAACATCTCTTCACCCCAGATAGGGCAACAACAACAAACCAAAGAAACAAAAAGATTCCACCTGAGTCTAGCTTGGTGAATCAATGAGTTTAATGAGGATTATTTACTGCAGAATAGGCAGCCTTTGTGTGGCTATACCACTGAAGAAACTGCCTTCCTCCCTCTCAGATCTGCCTATAAATCCTCAAAGAGATGGGAACTCACAAGATTCCACCATTATGGAACAACAATGGGCCCAATCTTGTACAGTTCTCTTGGAAGTAGTCACAGCTGCAGTGAGCTTGAGAAAGAAATGGCCATGCTATGCTCAGGAGAGCATATTTCACAACAAAGATCATGAGGCACTCTGGACTTTTTGTTGTCTATAATGTACTGAAGGCAGTTTCATCTCCATAATAAGGGCTGCTGTAGGGTGATCTTCCACAAAGAACCTGGCACTATATCCTAATAGGTACTTTGACCTACTCCATCATAAGGGCCAGGAAAAACATGTTTGAGACATTAAGAACTCTTCTGGCCCTAGGCATAACGGGTTCCTTTAAACACATGATTGTGATCTGCATTCTCCTCAGCCTTTCTATAAGAAGTGTCTTGCAGATCAATGCATCTGCAATAAAGGCCAAACTCCGTCAACCTGGGCTAGAAGACACATGTCTGATTCTTCCACAATTATAGGTTTCCGCCTTGCCTTTCTCACATGACTTCACCTGAGATGATGGTATGTCACAGGCAATGAGCAGAGGAATGGAGGCACTTTATCCTTTGTTTTCTTCTTTCACTTATTTATCAAAAGCCTTCTGTGTATCAGGTCCTGTACCAGGCATTGAGAGTGAAGAATTCTAATTTACAACTCTTGTACTTAAAGAATTTACAATCAAAATAAAGAGAAATGTAAACAGATTCCATCCTTCCATGTGGTGGGTGGTGTGGTAGCATTAACAAAGGGATTGCTATCCAGCTTGAGGATGGGCGTGGGAGGAGCAAGGAAGGCATCTAAGGTCATGACAGCCAGCATCCTGCAAGTGCCCACTTCCCTGCTTTGGTAAAAATTTACCAATGAATTATTCAGCTGCCTGAGACCGGCCCCAGCAGTTGACAGGGTTCCCAATAGTAAATAAAGGGTTAGCAGAGGAGCGAGTCAGGAGTGGTGGTCAGGGGAATCTCGCAGCTCTGACTGACTAGCAATCAGGTTGCCTCTGTATTTACACAGGTCTCGTAGAAGGAAGACAGCCTAATGATTGTTCAAGAAGTACAGATTATATCATTTTGTCTCCAGACAGGTGTTTGATTTTTCATTACATGTCCGGGGTTGCAAGTTCAGTCACAAATAAAAAGTATAGATAGAACAGATTTTGTTTTTATTATCAGCCCTATGACTGCAATTCAGAGAACCTAAAGAATGTCTCCACCAAAGCAAACACATTTATTAGATGACAGCCTGCTTTTAGACCGGCAGTATTTTCCATTTTAAAACTCTCCAGGCAAACAGACATCTGAACCAGTTGAATAGCAAATATTAATATCTAACTACTTTTATTTATTTTTTTCATCATCTACACTAATAAGTAAGAAACATTATTTTAGTCACTCTATCTTATTTACTGAAGTCTATTCCTCCGGGGACATACCCTGTATGATACCCTATCTTTAAACTCCATTTTCAGAGTGCTCTAAGTGTATTATAAAAAGAGGCAGGCCTTGAATCTGTTGCCAATTCTCCTGGCCAGTTGGAGTTTGCCAACCATTTTTAAGTTTTCCCAGTTCCAATTATACTGTACAAGTTTACTTATGGGCAGATACCCCAAGAAGATTCCCAGAGTCATGGCCTCATAAAGAACTTCCTAGCATCTTATTTCCCTAAATAAGGATAGTAAGTTTAGGACTTTCACAAAAAAAAAAAAAAAAAAAAAAACTCAGACATATAATTTTCTTGGGAAAAAACATAAAGTGAATCACAATACAGAAAATCCCCAAGAATGCAACATGCAGAGACCAAAACCTTAAAGTGAGAGGCAGAATGACAGTAATTGCAGCATTTGGCTCAGCTTTGATAGACCTATGTCAAAAAGCTGTACTGGTTTCTCGACTTTGCGGTGGATATGTCCTTTAGTCCCAACGGCCACTCTATGTAAAATTTCTCTTCATAGCCTCATTGAATAGACGACAAATAAATGTCTGATTTGTTACATCTTCAGAAAGTTAAGGAGTACAGTCAAGGTCACAAGGGCAGAACTCCTGGTAAGGTCTATAACACTGAAGCTCATGTGGCTTCACCAACACACTACAGTAACTGCCTATCTCAGAAGCCAAGAGACACTGAGCCTTAGTCTGTGCATAGCCAGAGGCCAGGTCAATGCAAAAATGTATTTCAGATTTAAAAAAAAAAAACAAACGGTTACACATTTAAGGCCTGGAAATGGAAGTGGTGAGTTTAAAGGAAAAAGAAAATGTTTTTAGAGTACTGGAAAATGTAGGCTTAGCAGATGCCTGCTTGTGAAAACTCTTCCCATCATGCTCTTTGTGACACTTCTGTTAATTGACACATATAGTAGTGACATGTATTTATGGAGTTTTATGTGATGTTTCAATATATATATATATATATATATATTTACCATTCTTTGCATTAGAAACATTTAAATTTTTCTGACTGTTATGAAATGCAGACTAAATATATGTTAGTTGTAGCTTTTCAAAATGTGTCTTAATTTACAAATGTTTATGGTTTGCAATGTGACATTTCAATATGCAATAATGATCAAACCAGCTGGAAAATCTATCACTCTAGACATTTATCATTTCATCGAGTTAAAAATACTGTCTTCAGAGATTTTGAAATATGCAGTAACTTGCTGATTGTAATCATCAGTGCTGTGAGCCTTGACCTTTCTTTCATATGGTTTGGTTTGTTAAAAGGGTTCCCATTTCTAAAAAAAAACAAATAAATAAATAAAATAGATAGGTAATATACTTCACTCACAAAAGATACTGTGGTCCCTGAGGGAAAGATAATTAGCAAGAATCTTGGCGTATTTCTCCCATTTAGTGCCATAAAGCATGAAAGCTGTCACTTGAACTAATTATGGTGTGAAAGATCAATTGGAGTTTCCAAAACTGCAGATGTAGGCATACAATAAAATATCAGACCACTGAAGCATTAGATTAGAAACAGAATTTTGACAGATTTCTCTATTTAATGTACTTTCCCTCTCCTCTGCCAAGTTGAGAGAAGCCAAAGACCAGACACACTCCCAGCCCCCCACCCACCCACCCCTGTCTAGAACATTTCACAGCAGGGCCTTTAGCATGCAGATGAGAAGTCAGAAGAGCTTTGCAGGCAGCTGGCCAAACTATGTAAGCCTCTCCCACTGACCCTAGCTTGCCTTGCACCTGGTTAGAACACTTAGCTACCATAAGCCTTTGTTTCTAGATCTGTAAACAGTTTCAATCACAATGCCTGCATCAATGGTACAATATGTAGCACAAGTTAAGGGGCCCATCAGTGATGACCACCAGTATGATGATGAAACTCCAGGCTTTCGCTGCAATTCGGATTCCCAAACCCCATCAGAACTATGTAGCATCAGCTTCATGCAGAGAGTCCAACACACAATGCTGTCCCCTAATCCCCTGGGCAGGGGGATCTCTATGTGATAAGGATGAGCTTAGCATTATTATCTCACATGCTGAGATCAGTGGCTCAGTGATGCTGTTGCAAGGGAATGGCTACCGCTACCTTTTGCTGCCCTAAGAATTCTCATCCTAATTCTACTGCATCTTAAGTTCAGCCCTTTACTAATACTTTTTTTTTAAGATTTGTTTTATGTGTATGAGTGTTTCACCTGTATGTGTGCCTGGTACCACAGAGGTCAGAATTGGGTTATCAGATCCCCTGGATAGTATGGTTATGAATTGAACTCAGGTTCTCCCTAAGAGCAATGAGTGCTTTTAACCTTGCAACCACTGAGGCAACTTCCACAGCCCCAGTGACACATTATGTTGAAGATTTATTGTTATTTGTATTTGTGTCTGCTTGCCTGGGTGTGTGTATGTGCACCATGTGTGTGGAGATGCTCACAGAGGCCAGAAGAGGAACTGAATCTCTTGGAACTGGAGCTATAAGCAGTTGTGAGCCTTCTGGTGTGGGCGCTAAGAATTGAACCCAGGTCCTCTGGGAGAGCAGCAAGTGTTCTTAATCACTGAGCCCATCTCCTGCCTCACTACCGCCATCTTAATCCCAGTGAGAGGAAAGGGTCAGAAACCACTCAGCAAAAATACAAAAAGAGTCCAATGCAGTGAGCTTGTGAATCATCCTTTAAAAACATAAATGCTTGCAGCCAAAGACTTAAATTGTTCACATGCCCTACAAGTGTCTTCAGAAGTGGGCTCCTGGTTCTTTTTTTATTCCAATCAAGTCTGAACACAATATAGAAATGGAGTGAGTAAGTTAAAGGAAGCATGGGATTAAGAACTTTGGGTTGGAGGACCTAAAAAGGTGTCAGAAAGACTCTAAAATTTATTATCCCTGGAAGGAAGGGAGCACTGTGGGAAGCCTGGACTTGGGAGTATAGTTCATTGAGCCAGCAGTGGAAAGAAGCATTAATTTGGAGTAGGTGCCCAACGAACATGCATTTATTGAGCAGCTACCATGGATCAGTCCAGCTCAGCCACTAGAAATAGTATAGTGAGCATAGGATAGTTCCTGCCCTTCTCAAGAGGCCTCTCTAGGATTTGCAGGGAACAGGATATAAATCTTACAAAATACTACCTATGTGCAATAAATCCAAAAATGTGTGAGTCTGCAATGTCTTGTGGACAAATGAAAAGAAGAGTTAAAGCTGGGTAACAGACCATGGGATAAAAGGACTCTAGGGGGAAGTACAGGCTCTCCTTGGAAGAGTGGAAATTACCTGAGCAGAGACTTAAATTCAGGGAGGGTATGAACTGTCATCTAGATACTTTTCCATCAGTCACTGTCATCTTTAATGAAGTGCTTTGCTCTGCCTTATGCTTTAGCCACACTCAACAGTGGCCCAGCTTATGCCCCGACCTCACCCACCTGCCCACCCCACCCCCACTCCAATCTCTCAGTGCTGAGACTTTCCATTCTTCCTGTTGTCTAGAATTTCATCCCCCTTCCTTCGAGAGTAATCCCAATGCCAGATCCTGTCCTGATCCACCGTGGGAACGCACCCTTCATTTCGCTCTCCGAGCAGTTCCTGGCTTTCTGCTCCCATACTCAGGTTGTCCCTTCTCTTCCCCCAGTCACAATAAAGCCTCACATCCCACTCGTGAGCATGTATATCCTAGATCTACACTTGTCTGCCGAGAGCAAGATCATATTACATCTGTCGCTGGATTTCCCCAAACTGTCATCTTTATGAGTTAAACCTTAGTTCTCCAGTGGTTTTTATTGTTTTGTTTTTTATATTTGGTTTTTTTGTTGTTGATTTTTGCTATTAAATGGCATTGACTTCTCCTAAATCTGTTTATTGAGCTGACTCCGTTAATTCATCCTCTATCTTATTTCTACAGTGCTCTGTTTGATCGATTTTTTTTTTTTTAGTAAGGTAAAAACAATTGTATTACCTGTATAAGCCCCTCACCGTTACAGTGGATGACCCTTTCTGTGTTGCTAGATTCAGGCTGCTAATATTTTATTGAGGGAATTCTGCTTCTGTGCGTCCAAGAAATGTTGCTCCTTTGTCATTTCTTTCCGAGTTTTTGTTCTCTTTTACTGCTGTGCTAAATAAATCTTTTGATCACATTTAATGTTCATGTTTTGGATTAAGTTGTTATTTCATGCATATGTACTCACCTGAGTGTGTGTGCGTGCTTCAGAGCTCTGGGAACTGGAGTTACAGCCAGTTATGAGCCACCCATTGCGGGTCCTCCTCCGAAAGAACAGTAAGTGCTCTTAGCCCCTCCCTGAGCCACTTCCCCAGCCCTCGCATTCAGTTTTCAAAATTATTTTGCAAGTTTATGTCCATTTGTGACAAGTTTGCCTTTCAACTTCACCCCAGGTGATATTTTTTTTTCATATAGCAGCTTAAAATCTGCCCTGGACACATTTCTTTCTTTGTGAGATTGGCCTTAAAATGTGGAAGGTTGCCTCTGTATCCTTTTGACCTAGCAAAATTTATCTAGATTTCCTCCTAGAATTTCTGTTTACTAATTTTGAATTTTTTTTTCTAATGTTTGAATTTTTGAAAAAATTCCTAAATTTTCTAATTTTCTAACTTTGAAAAGATAACATGGCAATGGCCAAGAGCTACTGAATTATCCCAACACCAATCATTGAATAATCCCTTCTTGGCTGTACTACTTCACACTTTTTTTTTTTTTTTACTTTTCTGATATAACATGTATTTTTAATTTTTATTTATTATTATCATTTATTGCAATTTATTCGATTTGTATCCCGGCTGTGGCTCCCTCCCTTCCTCTTCTCCTCCTATGTCCCTCCCCTAGTCCACTGATAGGAGAGGTCCTTCCCCCTTCTATTTGACCCTAGCCTATCAGATCTCATCAGGACTGGTTGCATTGTCTTCCTCTGTGGCCTAGCAAGGCTGTACCCCACCCAGGGGGAGATGATCAGAGGGCCTGTCACTGAGTTCATGCCAGAGAAAGCCCCTGCTTCCCTTATTAGGGGCCCCACTTGGATACTGAGTCTATCGGCTACATCTGAGCCTGGGTTTATGTCCTCTCTATGCATTGTCCTTGGCTGGGGTATCAGTCTCTGCATGCTCAACTATACAAGGACATTTGCTCAACCATGTTCTTAGCAGTTCTATTCACAACAGCTAGACGCTGGAGACAACCTAGATGTCCCTCAATGGAGGAATAGACACAGAAACTGTAGCACATTTACACAACGGACTACTACTCAGCCCTTAAAAACAAGGAAATCATGAAATTTGCAGGCAAATGCTGGGAACTAAAAACGATCATCTTGAGTGAGATAACTAAGACCCAGAAAGACACATACGGCATATACTCACTCATAAGTGGATATTAGACATATAATACAGGATAAACATACTTCACACTTTCACTGTACAACAAAGCATCCTGCCCAACTGAGTCCCTGCCTGTACGTCACGTACTCTTCCGACCGAGTATTCACTACGGGAAGTGCCAATCACTGCTTTCCCTTTCCAAAATGCTTTCGGTCTTCTTAAAGCATTGTTCTTCCAGACGAACTTAAACACTGCATCAAGTCAAAAAGGTTTTGGCGTTTGTATGACATAACATTCACCCTTTATTACTACAAAATAGACATATTTCACTGTAAAAGGGACTTGACGGTGTGACACAAGTACAAAGCAAGAAAGAACGGGAGCTCGCAAGCCCACTGAGTGTGAATGTTTCTGTGCATGCGTGCGCGCGCACACACGCACACGCACACGCACACGCACACACACACACACACACCTCCAGATCCTGCCATCAGGGTGAACATCCGCACCAGTTTGGAAGGTGGTAAAATTTCACCTTCTAAGTGAGCAAGCAAGTAATTTAGAGAAAAGGTGACACTGGAGCCTGCTGGCAAGGTGTCTTTTTTAGGAAGAAATGTCAAGGGGGAAATATGCTTTTTATGGCTGAAAGGAAAACACCCTTAAAAGTTTGATGTTGGCAGAGTGGTGGACCTGGAAGAAAACCAAAGCGTAGGTCCTGAGCCTTAGAGGTCCAGGCCACACATGGTAGATCACAGCAGGTCCAGTTCCAGACTTCAGCTCTACAGAAGCTTGGGGAGTTGATTTGGAAGATCTACATAAAATTCCATAAGGAGGCAAGGCTGTCCTAGGATTCCATTAGTTAACAAGGTAACAAAAAGACCAGAGCCATCTTTACCGCTGGGGGTCAGACCTGTACTCCAGACACCAAGGCCAGGTCCCATAGGCTTGGGTCTGTTGCTAGCAGATAGTAAAACCAATAAAAGATTTCCATGAAAGCCAGTGATGTTCAGTAGGTAGAGGCCTCGTGTAGCATGTAGGAAGGCCTGGGTTCAATCCCAGTGCCACACAAACTGTACACGGCAACTCAAGCCTGTAATTTCAGGAGATGGAGGAAGGAGAGGTTCAAAGTCATCCTCAGCTACATAGTGAGTTTGAGGCTATCCTGGGCTAAATTGGTTTGTTTTGAGTACTCACACAGCAAGCATCGTGTACAACCCGAGCAAAGGGAGACCTGTCAGGCACATTAGCAGGTCAGGAGAGCTGTTTCTAAGGCTTCCCCTTCGAGTCCATGAGCAGAATGGGGGTTTCCAGAATGGGGCTGTAGACGCGGAGTGAAGCTAAAGATGCTTTTAGAACCACATGGTCTTTGTCGCCTGCTTGGATTCCAGTGTGTATCTTCCGATAGCACGCTCACCATATAGATTTCTGATCCCATCAGAACCAGCCTTACTGGCTGCCTGGGGTGAACTGCCAGGTGCTTTCCCCCACTGGGAGCCACAGCTGCCAGGGTAGATGTAATAAAGCTCCAAGAATTACATTTTCAGTCAATTATTTTTGATAATATGCAGGACGAGGTCACCAAACTGAGATCCCTCTACATTCCAAGGAAGTGATTTAATGCATTCTGGGAGACAAGGGCAAAACCCTCAAAATGACGTGCTTTATTGAAACCATTTCTTTCCTCGGTATAATAGTTAGCATATTCCTACAGCAGAAAGCATCGAAATATAGCCAGAAGGGAAAAAAATAGCATGATTTTAATAATTCTTCACTCAGAAGTGATCACATTATTTTGTCAGGCTGTCTTTGAACACAAGCGTATTAAAATCAACAAGGAAGAAACGTAAAGCTGAGACGCTTTTTATCTGTCTACCTAGTTAGCTTCCAGTAGCTTCATGACTTCTATCAGAAGTATTTTTAAAGGGGGTTTAATTAAATGTGAGGTTTGAACTCTGCAAATGCAGACAACACTGGACAGGCTTGCACAGCTTCTCCAACAAACAGCCTATGGATAATACACCACAAAATGAATTTAGCCAGTGTCTCAGTGGAAACTGGTAATAAACCCGGATACAGCCCTGGCATGCCATGACTGTGGCCCCCCAGAACAGTGATAAATCACCCTGTCACAGTACATCTGGAAATATCTTTTGAGCCTAAAAATAATGGGCCACATTAGCTAATGCAGAATAGTTATTTGGCTAAATTAAGCTTCAGCTACTATCAAGAGACCCATTCCAAAATGGGATTTTTTAAGTAATAATAATAGTGCCTTATTCATTATTTATAAGGTAATTACAGCTGAGCCCCTGCTGTTTTCATCCATCCATGTGGTATGGAAACTGAGGGTTTGTGGAGAGGAAAGGCAGGTCTTGTATTCCCCTTTTCCCATCATGGACAGTATTTTATTTTTTAGCCAACCATTGCAAGGGTGGTTCTCAGAGAATGGTACAATGCAGGATTTCTACATCCTCACAGAAACATGTTTTGTACAGACCATCTTCCATCACATGCTCTTGGCCACAATCTCTGATAGTCAGTGATGTCACAAGCCTTTAGAACACACGAATACCCTGAGCTGGTTTTGGTATCGCCTGCCTGCAAACGTCTGTTGGTATGCCTGTGTCTAGCCCCAGGTTTAGAGCAGCTGGTAGAGTGCTCACCCAGCTCGCATGAGCCCTGGCTTCAATTCCCAGTGCAGTATGAATCCAGGCTGAGTGGCACACACTTGTAATTCCAGGACTAGGGAGGTGGAGGCAGGAACATCAGAAATTCAGGATCCTTCTCATCTACAGAGAACTATTGAAAATGTCACCTGTCTATTAAAGGTGAAAAGACTATAAATAAAATAAGAAAAATCTGTAATATATATATAGTTTTCATTGACTATTATATGTTTCTATTATTTATTGCATATTCTATGTTATATAAGATTTTATCTAAAGTGGGATCATACTCTAGGTAATCATTCTGATTTTTAATCTAATTTTATACATATATATGTTTTCAAGTTATTAAATATCCACAGTTGATTTGAAAGGCTGTTTCATATTCTTCCAAAGGTATGAATCAAATGTATGTCATCCAGTTGGAGGGGAAAATAGATTCCAGATTTCTTATTAACACACATAAGGCAAAACAGATACATAAATTCTGTCCCATGTTGTAGTGTTTAAGGAAATGCTAAATCATAGAATTTACCCAATGCAGATGGACAGTGTTTGGGTTCATATGGTCCCCAGCAGTCTGAGAGTCCTCAAATCTCATCAGTGTTGAGTGCAGTCAATCCCTGTTACATGGTTGGAAATGTTTTAACTGGTCATTGTCTATTTATAGTGAGCCGCAATGTTTACTTTGTCTTTTTACATTTATTTATTTTATGCATATGAGCATTTACCTGCAATGCATCTATAATGCACCGTGTGCATGTCTTGGAGGCCAAAAGAAAGCATCACATCTCCTGCAACTGCAGTTACATACCGTTGTGAACCGCCGTATGGGTGCTGGAAACCAACCAGTCCTCTGCAAGAACAGCAAGTGATATTAACCACCAAACCATCTCTCCAGCCCCGTTATTTTGTTTTTAATTGCCTAATTACTGTTCTTTTCTGTAGACTTTATTAAGAGTGCACATGTGTGTGTTTGTATATGTGTGTGTGATCCTACATGATCCTACTTATAACACCCACGTGGAGGTCAGACAACTTTGTAATCTCTCTCCTTGTACATTGGAGTGGGTTCTGGGATCATCAGGCTCGCACAGCAAAAGGTCTTTACTTGCAGAAGCATCTCCCAACCCCTTGTCTTTTCATTGCTGTTGTTGTTTGTTTTAGCTTAAATTTTGTGTGTAATTGTATGTCTTGGAGGAGGGCGGGGTGCATGTGTGTGCAGGTGCCCATAGAGAACAGAAGAGGGAGTTGAATTCCCCGGAATGGGATTTACATGTGGTTGTGAGCTGCCAGTGTGGGTGCTGGGAACTGAATTAAAGCCCTCTACAAGAGCAGACATCTTAGCCACTAAGCCATCTCCCCAACCCCTTTCCCTTTTTTGAAATATCATTTAGTGTTGTTAATGACTCATTCGAATGCTTTGTGTGCTAGACCCAAAGCCTTCCCTTTGAAACTCCCATTTGTCTTAGAATATTCTCCCTGGTGAGTTTCTACCTCAATGCACAGTCCAGGAAGGCCTCAGCAGCAGATAGCAGATTCTTTTCTAGAAAAGGCTTTTTGGCTGAGAGAGGAGAAAGTGTGTGGAACAAAGGAGCAGTGCAAGAGCAGACTGGAGGAGCTGTGGACCCTAACAATAGAGAAAAATCAGCACCTTACGATCTGCTTCAACCCATTCCAAATATATCGTTTTTTTATAAAGAATGCATTAAGGGGCCCAGAGAAAGGGAAAGGGGCCCAGAGTGGGGCTTCTCTTCTAGAGGACCCACGTTCAATTCCTAGCACCCACACGAAGGCTTACAACTATAACTCCAGTTCCAGGGCTTGCTATACGGACCTTTTGACCTCCTCAAACATGTGGTGAATACACATACCAACAGGCAAACACTTATACAACATACATAAAACACGTTAATTCTTTTTTATATAAAGAATCCATTAGAACCAAATTGACAATTTCCTACATGTGATTGAATAGGAAAGAGGGGAAAAAAAGTCTATCTCTACCTAAGTAGTTTTTGTTTTTCCTCTTAATCTTGGCTATCCAAAATCCTTAAATAACCTACCTGATTAAAATGTTTAATTTCAGGGCTGGAGAGATGGCTCAGAAGTTAAGAGCACTTGCTATTCTTCCGAGGACCTGAGTTCAGATCCCAGCACCTGGAAGGCTCTCTCACAGCTGCCTCTAAGTGGAGCTGCAGAGCACCCAACTTCTTCTTCTGGTCCTGGGCATCTGCACTCATGCACACACACACACACACACACACACACACACACACACACACAATTTAAAATAACCTTTTTTAAAAAAGTTTATTTCTTAATAGTGGCATTTTACTAAAGATGAGAGTATGTAGAGAGGGTTTTGTTCTTTAACTGTTGCATCATTTGCATTCTTTAACATTATTTCCGGAAACTTCCTTGATCAGTTGTAGTGAGGTCCTTACTCTACACTCTCATCAAATGCCCTTTGAATTTAAGCATATTTCCAGCCCAAACCAAATCTGAACAGCCTGTGTTATGCATTAAGGTTACCCTACACGTAACCTGTGCATTTTAAAGGAAAGAATTATTGTACAATTTAAGACCTCCTTGGGTCACAAATGCATTATCCTAGCCAGCAGGGTGGCATTACAAGACCCTTGAGGACTGGTCAAGTGATGACTGTGGGCAAGGCCAAATGAATTATTGACAATGCTGTCTTTATGTTTATTGTTTTAAAAGAAGGAAATGCTGCAGAGATCAGGAACCCTGTTTTTCTTCCACTGGGGACCAGCCTCCCCTAATTCCTTCTAATTCCATTAAACTGAGGAGCTCAGAGCTCTTCATTATTGCTCCTAAAACTCAGACTCACCGAAACGGTAGAAGCACACATCAGGGACCAGGCAAACTGCTGAGAACAAAGTCAGCCTCACAGTTCGGAGCCCTAAACCCCGTGTGTGCCATTTCGTCCAGCTAACAGCCCTGCCTGGCTCCCAGTTCCGAATCTCCAAGACCCAACTTCATTTATTCTGGCAGTGTCTCTCTCCTTAGCTCACCACCTGAAGCTGACAGGGACTGTCTGCCGCTGGCCCGTTTAGAAAAGAGCTTTTAGATGGATTAAAATGTCAGGCGCTCAGACAGCTGAAATTGAAAGCTAAAGGTGTTTTCCTGACGGTGCAACTCCCTGCCGAGTAATCCCTCTCACTGGCCCATGCAGGGAGGAATCTTCAGAAGAGAGACAAAGTGGATGAAGGATCATAAACAATACATCTCAGGGTGCAGAGCATAAATTGAGCTACTGAGCTTCATGCTGACACACAGTGAGAGACGTTCCATTTCTCTTCCACGCCAACGTGTAATGGTCCATACCAGATAGTTATCGGAAACCACACGGATGGCGCTCGGGAGGCAGAAACAAGTGCATTTCTGGGTTTGAGGCCAGCCTGGTCTACAGAGAGATTTCCAAGAGTGGATGGACCACACAGAGAAATGCTGTCTCTCTGGGGAGAGGGACCAAGGAGAGAGAGAGAGAGCCACACTGAGGTTTTAAGTATTTTTAGGTCCTTTTCATTGATGGCCAGATTCAACAGTGGGCTTGAGATTCCAAAAAACCTCTTAGTGTCCAAATTCAGGGATACAGAGGTTTTAAAGGTAAAAACCACAAAGATTCATCAAACTCGGATGAAAATCGGAATAACGGTAAAATGTTCATTCCTGGCAGAGCATGGCAGTCATTTTAGACATAACTTGCTAATTATTTTTGGTTACCGTGTGAAATCTCAAATGTGTTGCCAAGGTAGGCGTACCCATTGTGCAAAGGGCTGAGCACTTTCTAAGCAAACACAACATAGAGTCAGAAGAGGGAGAGGCTGGCTCTGAAGCCTCTCTGCTTTCCTTCCAGTCCTGTGACCCCTTGTGTCAACTGGATCCCAAGAGACACCATGGAAACAATAAAAAATAAAAATAAATAAATAAATAAAACACCCTTCTTTATGCAAAGCTGCAACTCCTCCCTTTTTTCCCCAGGCAGTTCCGTTTATTGCTTGTAATACGAAAAGGATTCATGCAGCAGTCTTAAATCATCAGTATACTGATTCTCCCAAAGAGGGAGAGAATTAGGTATAAAGGTGAATCCCTGGCCATATTTTAAGACCAAAGGTCCAGCATCTGGGGGAAATGTGTGGTCAGTAAGTCGTTGGCTGTGTTAAGAACTTTGTGTGTTAAGCGTGAGTTCGGATCTCCAGCACCCGTATCAAAAGCGGGGTGCATTTGAGCAGCTGCTGGGAAAATGAGGACAGGAGGATCCCTGGGACTTGCTGGCCAGCCAGTCTAGACAAATTGGTGAGCTCCTCAAATATATATATATATATATATGGTGGTGAGTGAGCAGGTAACATTCGAGTCTCTGGCCTCGATAGGCACACACACACAAACATGAGCACAGGCATGCATACACAAGAAAAAGGTGAGAAAAATAAGTTCTGTGCAGTAGCAAAGACACTACACAGAGTTTCGGGAGATTTGGATCCTCAAGTTGTACACACCCCAACGTCTCTGTGCCTCAGTTTCCCACTGAAGAAAGGAGACTCTTCCCTAAGGGTGGGGTCTCCCGGCTCAGTACGAGCAACAAGGGACTTCCCAGGTACTGCCTCTGATCCTATCATGCGGCCTTCGCTTCTCTCCTGCCTGTGACACCAAGGCCTGCTCCCCGTCGAGTTACACGGCACTGCTGGGGCAGATTTGTACTTGGCTGTGCTGTCCTCAAGCGGATCTCCTGATCCAAGCTTCAGCAAGAAAAAGCAAGCACCCAGCCCCCAACATGGATCGGAGCTGTCCCAGAAACTGCACCCGGAGGCCTACGGCTCCTGTGGACACTAACAGGTTACAGCCCAAGTTCTCCTCGGCCAGAGACATTATCTCATCCGCCGGTCTAGCCAGAGGCATAAATGATGTCTCATTAAGAGTCTCTGAACACCGAGATTCTGCTTTGTCACTGACACCCGTTTGGTTTATAGTTCTGCTCTGTCATGAGGCAACCTTTCTGCGGGGACACGGCAAAGAAGAGGCTGTGGTTAACCGATTCGAGGCAGGAGGCAAACAAGCATGACGTAACCACAGAACAACGCCAAATAGTGCAAAACGGGGAAAGGGCCAAACTTCTATTCAACAAGAGAACCCAAGGGTATGAGTTGCAGGCGGGTGCCTGGTATGTGTAAGGATGGATAAGTGAATGACCCTTTCTCCCCTGGGCTTAGAAACGTGAGAGGGTTATACTACTCTAAGGCATATTTAAAAAAAAAACAAGTCCAAAGAATGTAGGTGTGGAAATTCACAGAATTTTCCCATAGATTTTTGGAGGACACTGGATGTTGGTGGAGAAAAACAGCATCATCCGGAAGAGTTCAGTTTTCTACCTGTGACAATTGTTTAACTTTCCTTTCTTGCTGTAATTTTTTTTTTTTCCTAATTGAAGGGTTAACAGAAGAGTAAAGTGGAGACAGGGAGATATGTCTCTAAGGCATTTTTTCGGAAAAAAACTTTTAGGGCGCTGTCTTGCCTGAACCCCTCAGTGTGGAAGAGCAGGAACTCATCTTTCTGCTGAAGTCCCTCCTCTGTTGGGTAGTTTGCCGCTGCGACAGCGCCCCTGCTGGTGGCCTGGAGCAACACGAGATTAGGGCGTGGCCGGCAGTTAGGGCTCCCAGAGATGAGGGTCTTCGTAGCTGAGCAGTTTGATGGACAGCGCGTAGAGAGCATCTTTGTTTCACCTTCTCTGACACCCAAGCCTTCTTCTCGTCCTGCGCAGCGGAGGCAAGAGAGGGAAGCTGGCGCTGCAGCATTTCTCAGGCTCTAGTTCGACACTGTAACTTTTCTAGAATTTTGTCTTAATGCGGAAACCAGGCTGGTGGGAGGGACCGGGAGCCAGAAACATTGCAGAAACATGAGGGGCGATCTTTGGACGAAGGGGGCAAATGGTACTTATGTTCCCCCAGTGACCCGAAGGAACCTGCTGGAGAAGGGTGGGCGTTCCTGCTAAGATATCTCGCAAAAGCCGAGACTTCCGGGCACACAGTAGGTGACTCAAGATGTTGCAGCGAGGCGGAGGCGTGACCCTGGGGCAGGGGGAGAGGGACAATCAAAAGACACATCAAGGATAGAGGTCCTCACACTACCAGGAGCTGGGGGCTCCCCGCGGCGTCTGTGCCCCTCCCGCTCTCTCTGCCACTGGACCACGCTGAGTCATTCCTTCCCCGACCGCAGCCTAGCGCATCCTGTGCGGCGATTGTCTCCGCAGAGTCCCCTGGGCTTCCCACACCCCAGGGGGCGGGAGTTCGAGCCTGGGGCTCGGTGGGCTGGGGGCTGCTCGGGACCCCAGTGTGGACAGGCGCATATCTCTCTCTCTCTCTCCCTCTCCCTCTCTCTCTCTCTCTCTCTCTCTCTCTATATATATATATATATATATATATATATATATATATATATCACCTAACTTGACTCTTCAGGAACCTCTTTCCCAATAGTGGTTTGGCTTTTAAGGACCTTTGTGAAGTTTCTCCTGGATGAATCAGTTGTTAATTGCCTATGCCAGGGAGCTGAGGGTGGGTGATGGGGTGGGTGGGCCATAGAGACGAAAGACGCCCCGGAGGCAGGCCTAAGGACCACAAACCCTTCTGAGAAGGGTATGAGTGAAGAAAGACTCTAGGATTCACAGGACAAGCCTGCCATCCGTACCCTGTCCCACTCAGCCACCCCTTCCAGGATAAGACCATCTTTTTGAAGCAAAGAGCAGCCACGCGGGGAAGGTCTGTGAGCCGCTCTGGAGCGTGGGTGAGAGCTTGGGGGACCGAGGTGTCCCCTGGCCACCCCGCCCCCTCAGCATACACACTGCTGCGGCTGCAGGTTTTCGCTGCCCGTTGAACAGGCCTGGAGATTTTAACGACTTGTCCCTGATACCCACCGCAGAAAGAGCCACCCCCTACTCCCCGTATTGTTAGTTTATTTTCCTGCTTTTACTAAGCAACTTTGACAACTAACTTCAGCTTCCTCCTGCCCTCATACCCGCCCCGCCCCCGCCCCTGCCCACCCATCCACCCAGGAGGCCCCGCCCAACAGGTCATTTTGTTTACTTAGAAATAGTAGAGAGGAAAGGCTACTCTAGCAGCCGCGGTGGGGTTACCTTGGCTTTGTTCTTGAGAGATTAGGCGACCTTGTTCCATAATACATAAAGATTTTATGTGACAGTGGTGTGGCCTGCCCCTGCCTGCCCCTGCCAGGTAAAATTAAATCGACCTCCCCACAGTGTCTTCAGGGTGCCTGTTTACTGCTGTAATCACACAAGCAATGAACATCTGACCACCTCCCCTGGGATCCCAAATGATTTAACCCTCACAGCCCCAGCAAAATAAGAACGAATGTCCTCATCTTTGCAGAAAGGTTAAAATGGGAGTTTGAGTTAATTATTTGAAAACGCTTTTCACTGTCTGAGAAAAGATAGGCTGGCCTGGAGGTTAAGACGGTCTAAATGACCTGGAATTGTTTAGAGCCCCAGCATCAAGGAATGGTCTTGGTGAGGGTAGATGTGGTTAGGTATTGGTGTGGTATAAAGGCTTACGGCACAAACTGAAATCTAACCATCTGGATCAAAACTTACCATTGCCCGGGAGTTAATTTTCCCAAACTTTATCGTCTTAATATATATATTAAGTATATATATATATATATATATACACATTCCTCACAGGTTCTCAGTGTTTAAGGCAGGAACAGGGGTCTGGAGAGACGGCTCAGTGGGTAAGAATATTAGTTTGTATCTCAGCACCTATGGGTAGGTGAGGGCCTATGTGCCTCTAGCCCCAGCACTGTGGGAAGCCCAGACAGGAGGATCTGTGAGGCTTGCTGGTGGTCAGCCTAGCTCGGGGTTCAGGGGAAGACCTTGTCATTTAAGTAAAGAAGGTAAGGTGGGGAACGGTGGAGGAGGACACTAGGGAGGTCATCCTTCAGCCTCCACATAATAGTGTTCTCACACGCACACAGAGAGACAGGAAACGTGTTTAATTGCTGTTACTTCCTATTAGTCCCGAGATTAGAGAAAGGCAATTGGAAGTTTGCTTTCTTAAACCGACAACCCTCACATTTGCATTCTTGACTTCTGCACCCCTGTGCAGATAGGCCGATTGCAGGCTAAAACTCACACAGCATCCTAGTTCCTTGTCCTCAGCGGTTTCATCCAATTAGCCGGAACCAAGGGCAGACGTAGAGGCAGTCATAAAATGTGCATGCAGTCACATGAACAGCGCGCCTGGGAGGAGCCAGCCTCTTCTGTAAGGTCATCTTTCCGTCTCCCCGGCTTATGATGAAAACTGCGTGGATTGTCAATTGATTAGTTTGCACATCCATCTGCAAGCAACCACCCTTCCTTAGCAGGAAACATGAGCTTGTGTTAGTACCAGTGTGGTTTCTGTTGCTGTGAAGGGTGTGTGGACTTCTCCCTGAGTCATCCTAGGAAAGAAAGGCCAAGAGGGGTGGAGCTGAGTCTGAACGGGCTATCAATCGCTGCCTGCTGGGCTTCTTATTGGCTCCTTTTGTTAATGGGCTGTGAACTGCAGTTGTTCCTGGGGGAGAAAATAGAAAATCACCAGAATGTTCCTAAGGGAACCCAGCCTCTTTAGAGAAGAGAAGATGCAAGAAGCTGAGAATTGGAGGAGAAATGAGACATTAAGCCATTGGGGACCTGAAAAATAGCGTCTGTCGAGAGGGTGACGAGGCTTAAAAAAGGAGACAAGAAGTACTCACTCCTAGTTGTGATGCAGTAACACACACAGCCAATCCTCCAACTTTGACAGCTACAAAACCATATATGAGCGTAAATGCATAAACTGTTCACAGGCTCTTGACTATAGACAACCCTTTGAGAGAAAACCTTGTGAGGTAAATTCCAAATCATTCAACGTCCTGCCGATCGCCTAGCCACGGCACAGGAAACTGGAGTCGCGGCAGGGCCTCAAAACTGAGCTGAATACACACGAAATGGCATTCAGCCAAGTTGAAATGACTGAATCCTCATTGTGGGACCTTGGCGAGAAGAGGGGCTACCCAGAGTCCATATGGACACCTCACTAGACCATGACTGAAGCATGGGCTGTAATAGGCTGGGGAGAGCGGAGGGGCTCACCAGTTTTACTGCTACAATGAGAAGCAGAAGGCATCACACTGCAGGTTACAATAGTGCTCAGAGAAAGAGCCACTGCCTGGTTCTGATCCCCAAAGAGCAGGGTGGCCTCGATCACACTTTGTCAGTAACCACAGAATCCAGCAAACATATCAGAAGGGGTTTGCTTTTGGAATAAAGACCACTTTTCTAGATCTACAAACTGTCTCCTATAAAGTATACCGTACTGGGGCTGGAGAGCTGGCTCAGTGTCTGCGAGCACCTGCAGAGAATGATGGTCAGTCCCCATCACCCACACAGAGGAGCTCACAACTGCCTCTAACTTCAGTTCCAGAGTCTCAGTTGCCTCAAGCCTCGATGGGCACCTGCACACACATAAAAATACCCCCACACAGACCCATAATTAAAAATAAATTCGTCTTTAGAAGCATAATATTGTAAATATTTCTGTCTACACAATTCTGTATGGTGCAGCTTAGAGCAATATGACTCTGCCATTAATACACAAAGTCACTCAAAGGAAAAGCGTCTACGTGACTCGACTGTCCGTGTTCCAGCAAGGCTTTGTTTTTAAAAGCATAGAATAGGAAAGATAGGTGTGAAAGTCAACACATACCCTGTCAGAGGCTTCAAAAATAGCTATGAATGCAGCCCAAAACATCTGTAGATGATGGCAGTGTCATAATCACAATGTCAAAAGGTTGGGCATCCTGCATTTAGAGTAAGAACCGCTGCAGACCGGCTGCAATAAAGCCTGAAGCTCAGCCTCTGATAAGAGAATTCCCCATTGAAGGCCAACCCTTGTTCATCAAGGCACAGGGGCTTGGGCTTTCCTAGATTTGTAAAGAGTACAAAACTAAACTTACACAAGGGCAAGGCCATCAGGCCATGATGCAGGCTCTGCTGAACAAGAATTAACACACTGCAGAAGAAGACAAGATTTAGAGGGCTATGATATGTTCTTTATGATGTCCATTGATTGATCAATTAAGGAATCAGGAAAACATGATCCGTGGTTAAGAAAAGCAAGTCAATGCTCTCAAACCTGATATGGCACAGACATTGAACCAAGTAGGAAAGCATTTTAAATCAGCTGTGAGAAGTAGGCTCGGATAACTGATGGAAATATATTCAGAGCACGAAAGGAAAAACATGTTCTAATGACAGCAAAAAAGAGGAAATGTTAGCAGAAGAATAAAAGTTGTTAAAAGTCAATCTGATTTCTTGGATTAAAAGTACAAATAACTTAGGTGAAGAACCTCCCTGCTTTGAGTAGCTTATTGAGGATGACAAGAGAAACCAAAGCGAGGAACTTGGGAACAGTGAACTCACACTATTTAATCTAAAGATGTAAAATGAAAAAAAAAAAGATACAAATTTAAGAAACTGTGGTTGTTAATATTTAGGCAGCCTGCATCTGGGTTGCCTAGTAACCCATGATGTCATTATTTATCACCCGCCAGGTAGCCACAACTGGTAGGTGTGGTTAAATTCCTCCTTAAAAGGATCAACCCACCACTTTGTAGATCTCTTGCCCTCTTGCCCTCTTACTCTCTTGCTCTCTCCTCTTTCTTTGTCAGGGCACCCCTTTACTTCCCCCTATCACGTCTCACTCTCTCCTCTCTCTCTCTCCATCTTTAACAAACCTCTTTCATATAAATCTGTGTGAACCATCATTTCATTGGTCCTAACATTGGTGCATTGGCCGGGAAGGGCTCTCCTGGTAGCACCAGGTCTGGTCACACCAGGAATGCTTAATCAAACCATGATGCCTGCAGCAGATTTTTCTTCTGCTCTACTTATCCCTAACCACCACTCAACCATATATGCCGTAAGGCCTATGCTTTCTCTCAACTGCCCTGTCCTTACCACCCGCACCTGTCGCTCTGCTCAAGGCCACTCAGACTTGGCATCCTGCCCTGTGCTTTGAGTACCTGGAACAAGGTGGACACTCACCCTGCTCCAGAATCCACTTGGGGAAACTAAAACACTCACAGCAGATGCTGAAACTGCCACTTCATACACAGACACAGCCTGCTTCTAAACTATTGCTGTTAGGTAAGCAATTGCTGGGGACCCTGTGCATGGATGGCTTTAGATCGCACCACTGCCTCAGGCCCCATGGGTGAAGTTTTAAATCCCCCACTGAATGCCTGCCAGGAGAGGCTGGCTTGCAGAGGAGGGTTTTCAGTTGCACAGACTTCCACTCAGCCATGCCACAGGCAGCCAATGCAGAGAGTTTCGAACAGGACCAGGACAGCCATCCCACCAGGAAGCACCTGGTCTCCCTATGCCACTTTGGCCATGCACAGCGTGCTAGCCACCATGTTGATTTTGGGATGAGAAAGGTAGAGCCACGGCTTCACTGCCATGTCCACTAAGGGCAAGCACATGGTTTCACTACTATTTTAACTTAGGGCAATCAAGGGCAGTCATGTGATTGGCAGCCATCTTGGTTATAAAAAAATGCCGTGGTTTCCCCCAGTGCCATCTGCTTTTACTACTTTGTTTCTGTCCCACTGTTTTCAGAGCTGCAAAATGGCAGTCTCTTGTAGACCCTAAAAGGCCACTGCTCCCCTTCCTACCTTCATTCTAAAGCTGTCTATCTGCCTCTATCTTTTCCTGTGGATGAGATTCCCTCTACAATATTCCCTGGTACCCAACACCAAGGTTCTCCGGCTAAGCCAGGCTAAGCCCATGAGCTGCCATACTATTTGGTTGACGAATCACTAGCCGCATGGTCCATTTCCACTTCTCCTTTCTCATTCGTAGGAACAGCTTCCTCATATTCTCTCCTCTTAGGGAAACCTCTGGCTTCTACATCTATATTTGCCCTACTCAAATGTCTAATATGCAGTAATATTCAGTAACACTAAGAGTGATCCATGAAGTAAAAAAACAAGTCCCTATTTCCCTTTTCTCAAAGTCTTGTCTGTTCCTCTCTGCCTGCTATCTCACTAAATATACTCTCTGGTGTCTTTTTTTGCTCTCAAAAAAAAAAAATCTTAAAACTAAACTGTAAACCTTAAGGTGACCACGTGGTATGAACAATTTTAATCATAATTAATTCTCTGTTTATTTTATCTCCTTTTGGACTAGTACAGCAACATGTCTCATTTTAAATTGGTATGGATTTTTATAAAAATTCAAAGTTACATTTTACAATATATATGATTCAACCCTGGTTCAAAATAATTTTTATATAAAGCTAAAATTTTAAAGTTATAAAGTTCTATTCAAATTAAGCTAATTTAAAATGCACATCTAACTGCCTATGTCTTTATCAATTCCTAAATTAATAAATGCTGTTTCTCCTGCCATGAGCTGATTATGATCCAGATTCACCTTTAGGCTTTTCTGGCTATAGGTTTGCTATAATAAATTCAAATATAATTAAATTAAATTGCTTTATACTGTTCTACTATATTGTTGGTTTTAAAACTCATAACTCAGGGGTTACTCTATACAAGTTTTTACCAATACTCTAAATTAAGATTTATTAATTTTAGAGGCATTTATTGAATATAAAACTTGATCATTGTGCTATACCTTCACTATCAAAAGGTTAAAATAGTTTGGTCTTGTTTTCTAAAAATGGTAATATTATTATAGTATAGGCTTAGACTTTTATAAGCTATGAACTTTTTATATACTAAATCATACAGAAAAATGTTATGCTCTCACTTTAATGGACTATATAATTTTTAAGGCTCCAACTTAACAGGGACAAAACTTAAAGTCCTAATATTTAATGGTTAACAAATGCATGTTAATAGTCAGTCATCTCGTAGATGATCAAGTCCTTTAACATGTTCAAAAATATATTTATAGTCCTACAGGTACAGACATGGTCTCACTGCTTACTTATTAAACAGCTGAAGCTGGTCCCTGAATCACCATATAGGAATTGGTAAAAATAATAAGAGAGGAGTCTTCCCAATAGGCTAATCTACAGCAAAAATTATGATCCAGACCTTGGCTGCTGCTCTGAGGCTGTTGGCATTCCTACACAGAAAACAAGACGTCTGTAATGCACCATCCCACTGGGGTATAGCCTAGAGTCAACTCTGCCAGGTAGCTACTTCAAATGCAGCCAAAGGAGGGAGACACTGGTCCCACGGTTGCCTCAACAAGCCGCACACTGCCTGCTGGCACACTGGCTTTTGGAAGTCAAAATGCTCCCATGCAGTCTTGTCCTCTGTGCCCAGCCATGGAGGCTCAACCAGCACAAGAGCCACAGATACTTCCAGCCTTCCAGCTCTTTGGCCTGGCGGAGGACAAATGGCTCCTTTATTCAGCAACCTCCACCACCATCACCCAGCCCAGGGTAACATTGTAGGTCTATTTTGACCTCACACTCGGACCCCATGGACATATTGCCAACTTCTATCTTGGGAGACCTTCAGATGCCTTCTCAGTTCTTTTCATATGCAGGAGACCAGGCCTTAAGCCTGAGTCCTAGAGTTGCTATTGTCAGGCCTAGACACAATATGCCTTGTTGCCAGACTCAAGAAACAGGCCTCAGATGTAACCTTTTACCATCCCTTTAGCTAAAGGACAATAAATGTTCATAGCAGTCTCATCTATGTCCCATGGTAAATAACTAGATACAAAGTCCTAAGAAAAATGTTGTTTGAGGGTCTAAGAAAATGTTTTAAGGCAAGTAAATACAGTTATAGATGTTTGAGAGTCTAAGAAACTGTTTTAAGGTTGGTAAATGCAAGTTATAAAGGTTGCAAGGTCTAAGGTGATTTAAAGTATCCTAAATAAATAAAAATGCTTAATATTTTTCTCCTGTCATTATGCTACTATTTTATTGACTGTTCAGAGCTTTGACCTTTATCAATAGAGTTCTGATTTATTAATCTAAGTCTAATACAAAAACATTCCACTATACCACCCACTATCATGGTGCCAAGCTCAAGATTTTAAATCTTCTTTAAATCTCCGTAATGTGTAATCATACTAGAGGTTAAGATCAAGTGAGCTTTTGTCCCTTCTACTTCATGAAAGGTTTCTGCCTTTTCAGAGCTCACCTTAAAGAATGCTTATGCTGTTAACACAAATGTGTATGTCTACAGCCTTTTTCCATATTGTATATTTCACTGCAAATTATAATTATGATGCTAACATATCTAAAGTTTTATCTCCTTTGTGAAACTTAAAAGTAATTCTTGTAAGCTTCAAGAAATCCACTTCTCAGGTCAATTGGGCTCCAGATAAATACTGTACCTATTGCCTATCTCAGAGGGTGGGATTCCTTCCCTTTCCCTGGTTTTGGGACTTCCCCTTTCTGGCTATTTGATTGCTACATTCCTACATCCAACACCAGCTGATTGGTGAGTCTTCACTTCAGGTTGGTATCAATTCCTGGCTACCGATTGCTACATTCGTACAACCAACACCAGCCTATTGGTGAGTTCCCACTTCTGGTTGGTGTAAACGCTTCCTACTGCTCTCGCCAACCAACATCCAAACCCTTCATCTAGGACCATTTTCTTCCTTGGGTAAGATTTTCCCTCTACCAGCAGTTTCTCTCCCTCGCCCTCTCACTCATCTACAAAATTCCTAGCACTAGGTAAACCATGTCTACTATGAGCAACTGTGCCCTTGGTCTTTGGCCAACGCTGATGAGGTGTTGGAACAGATTGTGCCAATCTACTGAGTCTAACCTTGCTCTTGGGATGCCTTGACAGATCACTGACTCCCACCTGCCCAATGGGAATATTCCATTCGTCCATTCCTCCAGATTCTCCTCTGGGATGTCTTCTGGAGAATTTCAGATTTCTACACCTAGTGCCCACTTTAAGGGCCTCTAAGCTTACACACCTCTGTAACCAAACTTGGCCTCAATTTTCTTAGATAACAGATCCAAAGCAAAGCCTTTTTTAATTACTGCCAGTGATTAGGTAAATGGAGGTTCCCTCAGGTAAATGGAGGTTCCCATGTTCAAGTCTCTTTGATCTAAACCTTCCACCTCTGTTCATTCTCCCAAAAGTTGTAAATGTACACCTAAAGGATTTTCTCCATAACCTACTTAACTTTGTCTTCTGCCTATATACATGTTTCAATATTCTGCCAAAGCCAGGTCTTTCCTACATCCACAACAGTGCCAAAGCAGCTACCACAGGTGTCCCAGTCTGACCTCACAGACTTCTGTCAAGCTGGACCTGCACTTTCCCTCCCAGCCATGGATGTTCTCATGGACCCTGGACAACATCAAACAGCCTGTTCTTCTTGGACTTGGCCAGCATTTCAGCCTTTTGACCTCCCTACAGCGCCCCCAGTGTCAGCAGGAAGTAGCCAGAAAAGAATTATTATTATTAACAAAATGCTGGAATGGTGTGCTTAAGGCCCAGAACAAGTAGTTCCAGATTCTCCCAGCATTCCTTAGTCCCTACCTGCTGCCTTGTGTGGCTGGCAACTCTACTGGCAACCCTCTACCTTAAACTTTCCAGGGCAGGGGGTTCCCCTCCTCCTCTTGACCATGTAATCTGGACATTTTATTGTTATTATTTTCTCTCTCTCTCTCTCTCTCTCTCTCTCTCTTACCCTCTTGCATGGAAACCAAGAGCTGCTTCCAATGAACCTAAATTTATCTACTTTAACTTGCCTTACATGAGAAGCAGCCCAAGCTCCTCATTTTTTAATTATAGAAAAAGGAAAGAAAGTTAGTATTTAAGCAGCCTTCTTCTGGGTTGCCTAGCAACCTATGATGTCATCATGTGTCACCCACCAGGTAGCCACACCTGGCAGGTGTGGTTAAGTTGCTCCTTAAAAGGATCAACTTACCACTTTGTTTCTCTCTTACCCTCTTGTGCTCATCCTCTTGCTCTCTCCTGCCCTCTCCCCTTTCTCTGTCAGGGCCTCCTCCCTTCCCCCATCATGTCTCGCTCTCTCCTTCACTCTCTCTCTTCATCTCCATCTAATAAACCTCTTTCATATAAAATCTGGGCACCTCATCATTTTATTGGTTCTAACAGTGGTCCCAACAGTAAAACAAACTTACCACAGAGCTCCAGAGAGCGGAGGAAGCCAAGTTGTTCTGAAAAACGTTTGAAGAATGGTTAGCACTTTACAAAGTAATGAAAACTATTACAAAGTCAAAAAATTTGGTAAGCTTTTTGTAGTTTAGAGCCTAGTGGATGGATGGCAAGGGAGCATCACCCTGTTTAAATCTATTCTTGGTAGGACTCAAGGTTATGACTTCTCCCACCCCAATAAACACATGGATGGATCTTAGGCAGGAATAGGGGTTGAATTCACTGGGACCTCATAAAGACAGGGAAGACAGGCCACACAAAGACCAGCTCCATGTGAGAGTGGCTACAGGGCCTTCAACTGAGAGAGTCCCTTGGATGAACCTTTGATCATTTTAACACCAGCTGTTCGAGTCTGGTGTGAACCCTAGGAATGGCAACGCGGTCAGCAGTACACAGTGATTTCTGAAATGTCCTCCACTGACAGTTTCCTTGGAAAGAGCAGGGCTCCGTTCTGCTGACCAAACTCCTGAGCACAGCGCAGTTATGTACTCTGGAGGTCTCTGTCCAGAGAAGAGAAAAACACACATATGCGATGCTGCTTTCTTTTGTTTTTTGAGATGAGGTCTTGCTATGTACATCTCAGGATGACTTCAAGCATGTGGTCCTGTGGTCTCCCAAAGCACATAAAGCTACTGCACCCTATTGAAGTGCACCTTCCCAACTTTAGAACGTTATGTTCATTAAAAATGTAGGTCAGTTAAGAAAAATGTGGTGTGGGCTGGGGAGATGGCTCACAGCTTAACAGTATTGGCTGTTCTTCCAAAGGTCCAAGTTCAAGACCCAGCAACTACATGGTAGCTCACAACCTCTTCTGGCATGCAGGCAGAATACTGTATACATAACAGATAGATAGATAGATAGATAGATAGATAGATAGATAGATAGATAGATCCTTAAAAAAAAGAAAAGTGTGGTGAGTGTGAGTGTGTGTGTTGAGTGTAAGGCAGGTCAAAATTTCTCTTCTGTTACTGGGAGCAGCATGGGATACTGCAGCTGCATTCAGCTCTCAAGATTATCTGTGGTCTGAAACCTTAAAGCCTCTCTCTCTTGATATTTAGATCAAAACAGAGAGAAACTAATACATTCCTCATCCAGACTCGATGTGTTCCTTTGAGCTCAGAACTCGTGGATGGAAAGTGACTCTGAAGGGGAAAAAACGAGGCAGGCATAATTAACACGGTTCCAATCTTCCGGTTACCTTCGGGGAGTGAATCATGATTCAGAATGACTCATCCCTTCAGAGAGAAAGCCTGAACCTGTGTGATTCGAGGAACTCTCTGACTCACTGAGAATTTGACAAAAGGGTTTTGTCCCTCCCAGTTTCCAGCCCAAACACAGCCAATGCGTGTGGCCTCTGCACGGGTACAAAAGTTTCTTGAATAAAACCAAGCACAGTATGTCTGCCTGTATTTGTGGGAGGATGGCTCTAATTTTTTTTTTCTCTTTCCCTTCTTTGCCTCCCTCTGGGAGAAAGGATTTTCAGACAGGAGCTGAGAGCTGGCCATGAACCCTCCCAAACTCCGCAGAGCTCTGTAACAACATGGAAATGGCAACCAGAGCCTCTTGGTGGAGGCACAGGGGCGTGCAGACATCCCAAATGCTTTAGGAGTTTAATTTCTGCACTGATGTAAACCCAAGAATACTGTTCTCCTGTGGCTGGCTTTATCTCCAGCAACTATTTATTGCCAGAACAAAGCAGCACAGGCTGTTCCTGCCATTTTTAAGTTCCTTTCTGTTCTTTTGTTTTTAAAGGAGACAATGAGAAGGCAGAAAGCATTGGGTGCAAAATGGAAACCCGGGGCTGCAGAACAGACATTGTACCATTTAAGCCACCTGTACGCTTGATGCTCATGTGGCTAGGAAAATAATAGAGGCACCAGTCTGGCATAATTGATTAATTCTCACTTAGGAAGGGAGCATTAATTATTCTCAATTGCTGACATAAAGGCCTGTTTTATTAAAGTTTGTCACTTAGGAAAAATGGTAGCAGTGGAGCAAAAGATGGACAACCTGCCTGAATGGGACTGTATGTTGTATAAACTTGAGCCTAGATGTGAAGCATCAATGCTTTGAATTTCCTCTTCTTTCCATCCTTCTGCGCACCATGAAAGCTCACAGACTCTGCCCTTAGCAAAAACTTCCTCCTGACTCCTGTGTCATGTGCCCCATTCCATCATCAACAAATCCCCTTTCCTTCAGAATGAAACCTGAGGTCTTAAAAGGGTAGAAAGAAAATTCTTCGAGTCTTCAAATGGCAGGTTGGCTTCCTTTCCGAGCCTTCTAGTTCTCAAAAGGAAAATTGGAAGGGGTTTAGGTTATGGTCCAAGAGTTTTGGAACTGACCCAATCAATGGAGGAACTGGCTTTAACTAGGGAAAGAGACCTTGGAGACTCCCCTGTAGTCATATGACCCTACTGGTTGACCAAGTCTGTGGATAAAGCCAGCATTCAGTACTGATGATGACAAAGCAATTCTCAACAGTCTCCTCACTTTAGAAAGGACCTTGAGAGATGGGGGGGGGACATTTCTGTTCTTCTCCAACATTTATATTCTTCTCAGTAGCCAAGACCCACACTGACCTATGGCAGTTCCTGAGGGCAAGAAATCTGTATCCCCACAACAAAAGTGTAAGGTAGTGCCTCGTGAGAAGAACCCACATTTCAGTTGTTTCCATATAAAAACTGTGTTGTAAAATCCCATCCACAATATAGATGGACAGCGCATCCTGATGATTAGCTAAGTACACATGGGACCCTTTTCCTGCAATGCACAGTCCCTTGCTTATAAAATAGGAAGGGTCGCTGTAGTGCCAGAGGAGAGAATGTCTTTACCTCATCACTTTGCAAACTGAAGGAGAGTTTAATGAGCTGACCAAAAGGTGTTTTGTTGTTGCTCTTTTGTTGTGTTGTGTTTTTCCCTTGGAGTCTATGCAACATAGCTAATCACTTTACTTGTGTATTTACTTGTTTGTTTTACATTTTCGCATCTGTGTCTGTACTCCGGGGTGCGTGTGCCAAGCCTTATGTAGGTCTGAAGGCAACATCCAGAAGTTGGTTTCCTCTGTCCTTTCTGGGATCCAGGGACCAAATCAAATTGTCACGTTAGGGTGGCAAGTACTTTTACTCATGGGGCCATTTAGCCAGCCCTCGTTTTTTTTCTTGTCATCACATTAGAGACTGAATATTGAAAAAACTGTTAAAGCCTTTAGCTTCTGAGAAATACAAGTAAATGAATAAATAGCCTATAGTCTTGATTGTTCATGCTTTCTCTCTCTCTCCAGTTTCTTCCTTCAGTTCGGAGGGTTGGAGTGGGCAGCCATGTAGGTGCAGCTGCTGGTGGATTCACCTTATGCTGTGCTGAAGAGATGGGTTCGATGACAAGCCCTTAAGGCAATGCTGTATTGTTCCTTCCCCAAATTCCTGCTTCCCACAACACAGTAACTTGGGCCTCAGTCACTTGATGTCATCAGTCTGCCCAATTTTCTGATTTATTTGGAAAAGCTTGATTTCTCATTTTCTTCTACCTCTACTCTGAGCCTGCTTTCCTTAGCAACCTTGGACTTCCTCTGGATCTAAATGCTCCTGTCCTGCCATGTGGCTGCATCCTGCCAAGTGGCTGGCCTGCATGCATGCCAGCTGAACTCAAAAGCCGTGGCTTTTCTTTGCTTCTCGTCTCCATCTTCCTCCTGCAGGCAGCTGCTGAGATTTGCAGCTTGCCAACCCTGGCTTTTTCTTTTAAACTCTAATAAAATCATCCTCCATCTTCCACTGAAGTCCATTTTAAAAAAAATTATTAATGAGACTAAGAATCCCAAGGGGAGACCTCAGTTTCACTGGTATCATCTAGAAACAAGTTTTAGGCAGGTTGGATCCTTACCAGGTGATATTACTAATCCAAACTTGAGCCAGGATTGATCGACCTTGTAACAGACACTAATGGGTTATTCCTAAGCTCCGCGTCTTTTTATTCAAAACCAAAAAGCAGGCAGAGAAGCTGACCATAAAATTCTTCCGCTGTGCCTCTGGGCAATGACTGTGCATTTTTATCCGTGTTTTATGATAGCAAAGGAGGTCCTTCAATCATCCCTGCTCCCTTTTAAAAAAAGTAAAAATGTCATCTGCATTTCCCAGAATTTCAGTAAAAGTTTGCAATTTAAAGCCCACTCCTGTTTCTGGGAAGGACACAAACGGACATTAACTGTAAGGCAGTCCCTACTCTGAGACAGATGAATTAGAGGCACAGCCTCCTATGACAAAGACAAGCCCATTGTTCATAGAATAATGGATTACTAGCCCCTCATTCATAGAAGGCTAGTTGAGTGCAGTAGTGCACAGGGAGAGAATGCTTGAGTGACATTTGAAGAACAGGCCAAAGGGAGTTTTATTACTGTTTTTAGTTCATAGATTCTATGATGGTGCAACATAGCTATTCACATGTTTGTTTTGTTTGTTTTTAGCTATTTTGTTTGTGTTTGTGTGTACAAGTGTGCATGCCTATGGGTGTGGTCATGCATGGGAGTGTGTGTGTGTCTATGTGTACGCTAAGGTATGGGAAGGGAGGTCAGAAGTCAGTTCTCTCCCTCCGCTGTGAGATCCAAGGGTGAAACTCCAGTTTCCAGACTTGCATGACAAGCACTTTTACCCGCTGAGCCTTCTCTTCTGTCCTCAGATTTTATTTTTTCTTTTCCTTAAACTTAGATAGTGGAGAGTAAAGAAGAACAAAAAATAAAAAATAAAAAAAAAAACAACTTGCTCTCCTAAAACAAACTAGATTAATAAATAAATACTTTGTTGCCTTGGGTTGTTTGTTTGTTTGTTTTGTTGTTGTTGTTGTTGTTGTTTTTCTAGTTTCTCTCTTTTCCTTCTTCATACGGGAGCAGTAGGGGTGGACAGCCATGGCAGACAGAGGGGGTGGCAGATAGAGGGATGGCCAAAGACAGAAAACATTGTGCAAACCTTAAAGAAGGCACACTGAGTCCTAATTTCTGCTACCTGACTTGATGCCCCACCCCGGTCTTCAGACACGCCCGAGCTATTTTTGTATGAAGAAGTTGGCTGAAATTTTCTACATGTGACCCTGTCTCACATTCTCTCCTGTGTATTCCACTGTAGGCTTCTCTTCCCAACCCCTCCATACCCTAAAAACTCTTGCCTGCTTGATTTTCTCCTCCAAAGAAAAATAAGGTATTTTGGCAGCAGACACAAGGGAGTTAGAGCTGTTGGGGGTCTCCACATGCTGAGTCCCAGTAGTCACTGATTCAGGATTCCTCTATTCCTCTTTCTCTCCAGCCTGGAATGACTCAGGTTTCTGTGTGCCCTGATCCCTCCTCCCAGCTCTGAGACAACCCGAGGAGCAGATGCTGTCCCCAGAAGCAATAATCGGCTGCCTGTGTCTTGCTGTCAGGTGCGCATCATCAAGCTAGCCAACGAGCCTGTCTGTGCAGACCACCTCCCTGATTATGTAGATGAACCTCTGTTGTTAGGGTAATTTATACGGAAAGAAATTAACCAGGCAGCCATCTGCCCCCCTCTTTACTTCTAATGCTTTATTTGAGGATATTACAATAGCTACAGATAAAGAGGTGTGTTTGGGCTAGCAGGTATGGTAGGATACTTCCACACCCCACCCTCTCTGGGCATGTATTTTAAGGGTAGACTGTCGAAGCTGGCAGAAAAACGGAATCTATGCCTCATTTTGCTGGTGAGAAAACAGAGGCTTGGAGAGAGGGCTGAGTTACTCCAGTCCCTGCTCCTGGACAGGCTCCCACAAGAGCCTGGATAGACAGTAGTAGCATGTCCTGATTCTTCTCCTTCTTCCTTCACCACTCCTCCTCATTCCTCACCCCACCCCACCCCCCACTTTTTTCACTCTCTCCTCTCCCCTTCCTTTTTGATCTTTTTTTGTCTTTTTCTTCCTCCCTCCCTCCTTCCCTTCCTCCCTCTTTAACCACTCTCCCTCCTTCTGGAAATGTTTATGGGGAACAATTCGGCATCCATCCCATGTATACTGCATACTGCTCAGTCAAATTAATTAGCGTCCATCGTCTCTGTGCACTTAATTCTCTGTGGTAAAGACATCCACAACCTTTTCTTTGAACCCTGAGCTCCACAATGCCATTTGCCTTTGTGTCATGAAGCCTGCTGAGGAAATTCACACTGTGGCTCAGAAGGGCAGCTTGCTAGAGCTATCAGGATGTAATGCAAACTTCTGTTGAAGTATTTGGATAATTGCAAGTCTGCAGTCAGAGGCAACCTGAGCTGTGTCATTTACCTGCTTTTGTGACTGGCCAATCAACTTCCAAGTCACAGTTTCCACATATTTATAATTTCCTCAAACACAGAATTATCAACAAGATTTAAAAATGATTTGTGTAGAAAATTTAACAGACATAGCTGATAAATATCGGTTCCCATTTGTTAAGGCTTTAATTTGAAATGTCTGCCAATATGCAGACGTGTGTGTGTGTGTGTGTGTGTGTGTGTGTGTGTGTGTGTGTGCGCTTGGGGCTCTTTTGATTTGATCAGGTTTGGTTTGGATCTGGTAGTTTGTTTGCTTGCCGAGAAACCCACCCCTTCTCTCAGTCTGTTTTTCCAATTCTGTGGTGAACGTGCTTGTGAACCACAAAATGTGTATGGAGGTCAGAGGATGGCACGGGTTTCTCTCTCCTCTAAAATCCTCTCCTGATCATGTGGCTGCTCATCAGCCAAATGGCTGACCTCCATGCTAGCTTAAATGCCATTGCGGTTTTGTTTTGGGGGGTTTTGTTTGTTTGTTTTTCTGTTTTTTGTTTTGTTTTGTTTTATTATCCTTTTTCAGCTTCTTTGCTCAGGGTGCTGGTGGGGGAGTCCTTTAGTTCTAATAAAATTCTCCTAGAACTTCTATTTGAGTTCATTCTTAAATTATTTTATTAATGAAACTGAGAACCTCAAAAGGAGACTCCAATGCCTTAGCATCAGTTTATTATACATTGAGGGTTAGGAGTATAAGAGGGAAAGAGAAAGCCGTGCCATTTGAGCTAGGCACGGAGGTCAGCCATTTGGTAGATTGTTAATCCCAAAGATGGAGGAACAGAGCACCAATATGGGTGGAATTACTCCCACACTAGTTAAAGCAAACATCTTTAAATAAGAATTCTTCTCAGCTGGTTCAGGCACGTAGATAATACCAACCACCAATTTAGCACTTAGGCCCATGCCAAGTACTGTGCTGAGCACCTTAACACAATGTCTTGGAAACCCACAAAACACACCCAAGATCGTAGGGATGAGCACCATTTTATATTTAAGGCAAGTAGCTAGAAAGGTTAAATAATTCACGCAGTTAATAAATACTTAAAGAACTGAGCTGGGCGCTAATTCTTGGCTTTGTAATAAAGCAAGGTAATCCTTTAGCAGGACTGTCTGCATCTTGTTCTTTCCCTTTCGAGTTTTGTGCCAAACGAGACTAAAACAGCAAACACTGGAATAAAAACTGAGGCGTCAGCAATGGCATCGATGAATCTTATCGGTTCCTCCACCCTGGCGGCTGACCCTGCGGGACCTTTCTTCCCTCCTCTTTCCCAGTGGATGTGCTTCTGTTCCTGCCAGCAAACCAGCATTAGCAGAGAATAAGCCACACACATCCATGTTCTTTTTCTCAAGCTCTGAGCTCACAATTCACCGTCTGGGAAAGAATGGAGAGAGACATGCACATGCTGGAAACAGGAGATCAGAGGAGAGGATATTCACCCTGAGCAAATCTAGTGTAGGGAGACAGACATTCAAGGAAAAATTGCATGGACACTTAGTTTTTTGGTTTGGGGGTTGTTATGTTTTGTTTTGTTTTGTTTTTTTTCTTATTTCTCCTTGCTGGGTGAAACAGAGACACAGAATGCTTCAAGACTATATGAAGAAAGGACATCATGTGGGCATCCCCAGGAAGCGACATGAATGCATACACAGATGTAGCCAACGGCAGTAGAGTACTGCGGAGAAAAGGAATAAATTGTTAAGGCTCTGAGTCAGGGAGACACGTATAGTACGTAACTGAAGAACAACTGAATGATAGAGCAAGGAAACAGGAAACTTGTGAGAAGAGTCCATGGCCATAGGTACAACACGCAGGAATGCAAAGGATGTGGAATGGCATAGTAAGGGCCAGAGAAGTAATTAACATGCTATAAGCAGAAAATCCGTATTATTAAAGTCCCCCCAATAAGCCTCCATGACTGATGGAGCCATGACTGATGCTTGTATCAGACTAGACTTTTTTAAATTTTTGTTTTGAAAGACGAAATGTGTGTAAGTGCGTGTGTGGGAGAATGAGAGAGAGAGACACACACATGCCACAGCCCTAGTATGGAAGTCAGAGGGCAACTTTCTCGTAGGCAGCTCTTTCCTTCTACCTTCGCATAGGCTCCAAGGAGTGAATTATGTCATCGGGTTTGCACAGGGCCATCTCATTGGCACTAGAATTTTCAAAGACAGTCAAATGCTCTGTGCAACCAACTAGTAATTCTTCTTCTATATGTCTCATCTATGCCTAGCAAATTCACAAGCGAGCCAAGCGCTCTCGAGCTATTTTCGGTTTCATGATTGATGGGTATCCAAAGGGCTTCAAGTGTATCCTGGAACCTGCATGGAGCCCTTTCCACTGAACAGACTGGCCTTCATGTAGCTGCTTCATTTATTCATGCCGCTTCCTTTTAAACTTTAACGGAGTAGCACATACTGGAGAGCAAGGCACATTGTGCTTTTTGATCTGTGGCTTAGCTGGCTGCCACTGCTAATAGCATGCTCATCCATCAACATCATGGCACATTCAATATGGCCGTGCCTGAGACCATCTTTTTCCAGTAAGGGTGTCTTCCTCTGGGCAATTGCATTTTATACATATTTAAATCTTTTTCCTCCCCTCCCCTTTTTCCCTCAGATGGAATTCCTGTCAGGATATAAAGTCAGACAGCGTATGAGTTCAAATCCAGCTTGAAATATGCTGTGAGGTTCTACCTCAAAAGTGTGGGCATTTTACAGTTCCTTTGAGTGTGGGTAAAACACTCAGTAAATCATATGGAATTTATTGAACAACTACTTAAGAATTACCCAAGTGGAGCTTAACAGATGGTTCAGGACCTAAGCATGTTTGCTACTCTTCTGTGAGACCTGAGTTTGGTTCCCAGCATCCAAGTCACCAAGTCAGGCATCTCACAGCTGCCAACAACTCCAGCTTCAAGGGATCCAGCACCTCTTCTGACTTCTAGAAGCACCTGAACTCATGCACACACACACACACACACACACACACACACATAATAAAAATAAATATTTTTATTAAAAAGAATGCAACTAGATGCTGTGGTGAAATTGAGGACAGAGTATATATTAACTGATCCTGTTACATAAACACAGATATGTTAATGGGTAACTGATACAAGGAAGTATATGGGATTTCCAAATAAATTATAGTAACCACATCTACAATAGAAGCAGAGGAAGGAGTAGTCATTATAGTAATGAGCTAAGTCACCTTAGCTGATGGGCCCTCTGGAGCAAGGGGAATTTGATGGACAGGGAAAATAGCTACAGCATTTTAGATAGAGACTACTCTCCAGTGACAAGGGTGTTGTCTAAAGAAGATGGAGAGGTGGTAACTCCGTGAACAAGAAGGATTTAAATGTTGAAGGGTCCCGGGACCAGATCATAGAGGGACTTCTGTATCAAGACGTGATTCAAGAATACAGCAAGCTTTACATGCAAAGTTGATAGTGGCAGAAAAGGACTTAAAAATTAAAGTCAAATCCCTAAGCTGAGAAAACCACAACTCAATGTGTGTGATCAATACATTTTTAATCTACTGAGAACTTAAATCACATCTGTCTCTGTAGTCATTATCTTTATGAGGCTGCGACAGAAATACGTCATGGGAGCAACAGAAAAGGCAAAGGGTTTGTTGTGGCTTACAGTTTCCGAGAGATTTCATACCTTTTTGGGGAAAGGATGCCGGTGACGCAGCTCTGCCCATGGAGCAAGAACCTACAGCAAATGTTCTCCATTGGCCCGTGAGGAAGCCAAACTGGGGTTAAGTGGAACCTCAAAAGGCCCATCATTAGTGAGCCACTTTTTCCAAACAGTTCCCCCCTCCTAACAGCTCCATAACTCTATAAACTGGGGGTCAAATATTCAAAATGTCTGCCTGTAATGGGCATTTGACAATTCAAACCATAACAACCTCCTCAGGGCTGCTGAGGTAATTCCCAGTTCATCAAACCTGTTTCCATTGTTTCAGTGTTGGTATTATACAGTCAAGCAGAAAAATGGTTCTTTTGTTGGTGGTGATGGTGTTGGTGGTGGTGTTCCAGAGAGTGAACCTAAGGCCTCCTACATACTCACCACTCTAACATTCTAACACTGAGCTCACGCCTTCCTTTCTACTTTTAATCTTGAGACAGGGTCTCCCTAGATCGCCCAAACTGGCCTGAACTTACTCTGTATTCCAGACAGGCCCTGAACTTGGCAGTCTCTGGCCTCAACCTCCTGAGTAGCTGGAATTTAAAGCTTACACTATATTTGAAAAAAAAGAAAAGAAAGAAAGAAAGAAAGAAAGAAAGAAAGAAAGAAAGAAAGAAAGAAAGAAAGAAAGAAAGAAAGAAAGAAAGAAAGAAACTTTCAGAATAAGATCAGAACTTGAGAAATGTTAAATATGGCTGTTACAAGTATCTGTTATCTGAGCTGATCCAAAAAAAAAAAAATTGTAAGCCCTTTTGTCAATTTAAATTAGCTGCAACAAAGACACTATTCCACTGAAGTGTGCTCGGATGGTTCCTAGACTCCTGATGAGTCACGAGGCTACGGTGAGCTGCAGGAATTACTAAAGATTTGATTGGTGAAGGAGAAACCACCCCGCAGGCAGCCATCCTACAGGGCTCCGCTCAGCTCCTCTCCCACGAGCTGCAGCTGACTCATCCTTCCTTCCTGTTGAGTCATTCGCTCTGATCCTCGGCAGTGGGGACTGCAGAAGTCTTTGTTGCCCCCACCAGGAATGCTTTGTTTTACTTAAGGGCAATGTACATGCAGTAAGCGTTAATATACCTCACAGAGCTTAACTACGGAACTTGATGCTTTACTTTTTCATTAAAAAAAAAAAAACAAAAACAAAAACGTTGTGTGATGGAATGAGTGTGGTATATGTGCACCTGGGTGTCCAGACCCATATGTACATTCTCACAAGTGCAGCGGCCAGAGGGGGACATTGGATGTCTTGTTCTGCTCTACTTTGCTCTCTGTTGCTATGACAAAACACAGACTGAAGCTTGGGAAAGAAAGGGTGTGTTTTGAATTACACGTTAGAGTCCATCACTGAGAGACGCCAAGGCTCCGGCAATGAGGAGTGCTGCTTGCTGGCTTGCTTCCCCTGACCTGCTCCACTAGCTCTTTTTATACACCCCAGGCCCACCTGCCTGGCAATAGCATCACCTGCCGGGAAACCCTGCTGCTATGGTTGAAGTCCACCGTGACCAGAAAGCTCTGAGCTCAAGGCAAAATGGAGGCTTCCTCTTCTCTGCCCAGGGATCCCGGATCTCCACACCCTCTACCTGAGAAATGTCGCGCAGTCCTAAGGGAAATTACAGATCCAACTCCTCCCCTCTACCCCATAAGAACCCATTCAGCCAGCACCTGGGATTCCCTGCATGTCTCTCCATGTTAATGAGGCAGCTCAGTACCTTAGCCCTTCAGCTAATGATCCTTACCCTCCCTGGGATTCCCCCAAGCTCTCCCCAAAGTTCTGTATAACCCCTTTCACCCCCGAATAAAATTGATCTGCCTCCCTGAAGCTGATCCTGGAAGGTCATTCCTGATGGTGGTCATGGGCCACAGAATCTGTTGTTCTGTTGTTCCTGAGGACGAGTCCAGGAATGAGGGAGAGCCACAAACACCCACAGCGTACTGGGCCCTCCTCCACCAGCTAGCAATTAAGAAAGTGCCTCACAAAACAAACATGGCCACAGACCAATCTGATCAAGGCAGTTCTTCGGTGGAAGTTCCCTCTTCCTAAGTAGCTCTAGGTTTGTGTTAGGCGAACAGCTGAAGCTGACAGTGACATGCTCTATCACTTACAGCCATTTTCTCTTCAGTCAGGGTCTCTCTCTCTGAATCTCCAGCCAGACTTGCCGGCAGCAAGAGCCAGCCATCCTCCTGTCTCTGACTCCAGAGCTCTAAGGTTACAGATACCTTTGGCCACTTTCATTTGTTGAGCACTTTTTCAGGTCTATTAGCCATTTCTATGCCTTTGACTTGTAGGACTTTTTAACACAAGCACTCTCTCAACTACCTGCAGTCCAAATCCTCTCTCATTTTGTGACCTGCCCTTTGACTATCTTGACCCTGTCTTTTGGCAAGCATCATTAGATGAAATTCACATTGTTTTAAATTTACACCTCGTGGGTTTTGTATCCTAATAATCTTTGCTGCCCAAAGATATTCTTCTAAGTTCTTCTCTAAAAACATGATTATTTGATCTTAATTACACATGTAAGATCCATATTAAGTTATTTTTATGTGTGATGTGGGGTACAGGTTAGAGTTATTCATAGATTACCCAGTTCTAGTACCTTTTGCTGGGAAAAATGGTCACTTATACATTTAGTTTCTATGGCTTCAACAAAATTCAATTGACAGTAGCCAGTTTCAAATCCTGAGTAAGATTTCCAACCCCATTCTCCTTCAAGGCTGTTCTATGTGGTTTTCACTTCAATATGCATTAGGATTCTGCTTACCAACCTCCACACAAATGAAAAATCTACTGGGATAGGACAGCATTGTATCTACAAATCAAGTTGGCAAGAACTGATGTCTCAATGGCTGGAGAGACAGATCAGTGAGTCAGAACGCTGGCTGATCTTCCAGAGCACCCAGGTTCAATCCCCAGCGCCCACCTGGTAACCCACAACAGTCTACAACTCCTGTTCCAGGGGAGCCAATACCCTCTTTGGATCTCTGAGAACACCAAGCATGCACACGGTACACAGACACACATACAGGCAAAACATCCATATACATAAAATACAACTTAAAAAGAAATAATTGAAATCTTAATATTTCACTTTTGCAGTCAGTGGATTATATCTATCCATTTATTGCATTTTCCCTAACATTTAAGCAAAAATACTTCAGCAGTATTTCTTGCTTTTCAGTATAGAGAAACTAGATGGCTCTGTTCCCAGGTACTAGGGAGAGAGGCAAAGATGGGGTTGGTGCAATTATAAATGGCATTGTTTTTAAAGTTCCATTTCCAATGGTTTGTCGCTAATATGTAGAAATAAAAGATTTTAAAATATTAATGATGTTTGTCTTTATGTCTCACTAAATGTACTCACTAGTTCAACTAGCCTTGTTGACTCAACCTCACAGTAAGTCTGAATCAAGACTTTTCCTCTATCCTTTCCAGCTTTTGGCCCTGTTATTCCTTGAGGCAAGTACTTTCCACTAGAGATATATCAGCTTGTACCTCATCACATACGAGGAGTGGCAGTGAGCATATAATGTCACGTAGGAGGAGTGGTAGTGAGCGTGGCTCCTTTGCATTTTCTCCAGGCTTTCCAGGAGAGCATTCACTAACTCATCATTAAGTCTGGTGTAACTGTAGGCCCTTCCTGGCTCTCCTCTGTCATACTGACAGAACTTCCTTCCTTATTTCCTTCTTCAGGAAGACTGTTAACCACAGGCAATTGTTGGATTTTATCAAATGATTTTCTGCCATACACTGAAATTGTATGGTTTTTTCCTCTTTATTCTGTCAATGCAATGGAGTACATTGACTGATAGCTCTTGATCCACCTACTATTTCTGAGATAAGACCCAGGTGACAATCATATATTGGGTTTTTGGTATTATTGCTGGGTCTGACGATAGCTCAAGGCTTTTCAACAACACTCAAAAGGGATATTGGTCTATAATTATCTTATGATGTCTTTGTCAGGTTTAAATACCAGGAAAATGCTACCCTCACTAAATTCTTTGAGAAATGATCTCTCTCCAGCCTCTGAAATAATTTGTGTAAAATTAGTCGTGTTTTCTCATTCCATGTTTGTTTGGTTTAATCTGATTTGTACACACACACACACACACACACACACACACATATATATAGTGTTTATAGTAAAGAAATTTGGCTTAAAGCTTCTCTCTAGAGTTTTTAATGATCTATTATATTTAATAGATGTAGAAGTTTTTGAATTTCTATTACTTCTTGAGAAAGTTGCAGAAAATCATTCATTCAAAAAATTACATGTTATTCTAGTTGAAATAATTCATGTTAGTTCATAATATTTTCTTTTTATTATTTAATATCTATAGAAGTTTTAGTATATTCTTTTATTCATATCTGTTATGTTACTACTACAGTGATGATGATAACAACAGTTACATATTTTCTCTTTTATGCTAATCCTATGGGCTTATAAAATTTATTAAAATTTCCAAATATTTTTCATTGTTGATTTTTTTAAATTGCCAGTTTGTTATGCCCCTTATTTTGTTTATTTTTTTTCTTCTATTTTCTTTGGGTGCATTCATGGTATTTATTTTTCTATCTTTTGTGTCCTAGTCATGGACACTTTCTAGAACTTGGTGATCCTGGAAGCATTATTCTACCTAACTCAGGAACCACCTGTATGAAATACATCATTCATGAAGGGCCCCATCCCTGAGTTTTAAATATCTGGAAGGCATCTATCTTGCATGAAAGACAGTCCAAACAATCAAAACATTCTCATATCTCTTAGTCCTAGGCTAGATAGACTGGGAGGAAGGTTTGCTTTTGCTTATTTGGATTCCATAGGTCTGATTTCCTTGTGGGTAACCTTGACATTTCCATCTCTGTTAAAATAAAGTATTGAAGAATACATGAAACAAAGATAAGAGAATCACACCAAGTTTTACTTGCAAGTTTAAGGAAGAAAGGAGGTAAAGAAAACAATAGGACTCTGAAATGCTATAATTTGTAGAGAATGAAAATAAATCAGAAATATGTACAAGGCAGTATGCTATGGTCAGGGAGAATTTTTCCAATACATTTAGTTATGTTGTAATGCAGAACAAAGATAAATCCGAGGACCAGTGAGCCATGGCTAGAGAAATGCTGATCAGTGGATATTGATCAAGAATTTCCTCTCAGAAAAGGTGTTACTGCCTGTCACACCCTGAGAGAAAGTTTGTCTGCATTTTAGTGGTGAAAGTGAGGACAAAGCAGGAGTTACTCATTTTCACCACATCATAATTGCAATTGCAATCAGCTGTGGACCATGAGCCTGGACATCAAGTGATTGCTCCTCAGGGAAGCTCATGCTGAGCCCAGCAGCTTTTCTGGCTCTGTTCATCCTCTAGATTCTTGGCAACTGACTGAACTTCTAGCAAAACATCTCACTACATTCTGGAACCTGTTTCTTATTTTCTGCTCTTTTCCACTGAGCTTTTCTAAGTGTCTCTGTTACCTTCCAAGTCTTATACAAACTCCCATAATTAGCATGTACTTTTCTACATCTTGATTTCAGCCTGGCCTGATAGCCAGCATTTTTATGTAACATCTGGCCTTGAACCTGGCCATCAGTGCCTGAGGCTTGGTCCAGCTCCAGATAATAACAATTGAAGTTTTAAGGGAGATGCTTCTTAAGGTAGGAGTGATAAGAGGGATTCTGTATCCTGAGACAGTGACCAGAAAAGCATCAGTCAAGAACTGGGCAGGTACCAGGGTAATGGAGTCTAGAAAGTTGTGGAGAGTATCATTGAGCCCATGGACTTTTGTGAGGCTTAGTCTTCATTGTCGACTTGGTAGAATCTTGATCACTTGGGACATGGACCTCTGGGTAAGGCCCCGGGGATTATCTTGGCTACATTAATTGATAAGGGAGGACCCAAGTTAATTGTGAGCATTTCCTGAGCAAGGGCTCCTGGACAATATAAAGTAGAGAAAATACGGTGAGCATGTATTCATCACCCTCTGTTCCTTGACTACGATGTGATGTGAACACGTGCTTTAAGATTCTGCCACTCTGATTTCCCAGCCATGATAGATTGAATCCTTGACCTAAAAGATAGAATAAACCCATTCTCTCCTAAATTTCTTTCATCAGAGTATTTTATCACAGTAACAGAAAAAATAACTAAGATTGCTTTCAATGATCCATAAATCAGCAACCCTTTTCTATTATTGGACCAAATTGTAAATATTTTACAGTTTGTGGGCCAGAGGGTCTCTGGCACCACTACACAGCACTGTGATGGTAGAGAAAAAGCAGCCAAAGACAAAGCATTAAAAAAAGACACAGCTGTATCCCAATAAAACTTTATTAACAAAAACACATGTTGGTCTAGATAAGGGGCAAAGTTACATAGTGGCTCTGCTGTTTATAGTTACATGACCTTGATGACATAGTTGCTGTCTGTCTCCTCTGTCTTAGTTCTCCTCATCTCAAAAATTGTTGTAATAATACCTACTGTTTAGATTTGTTAAGGGTCTCATGTATGTGATCATTAACATTAGCTGTCAACTTGACAGATCTATAGTCTCTTAGGAGACAAGACCCTGGCATGTCTGTGAGGGCTTCTTTTATTAGGTTACTTGACGTAGGAGGACTCACCCAGAAGAGTTAGCACCGTACCATGGTCTGGAGTCGGGGGCTAAGTAAAAAGGAGAAAGTGGGCTGAGCATTAGTATCTGTCTTCTTCTGCTTCTTGGCTGTGCGTCAGAGAGGAGCAGCCACCTCAAGCTCCCACTGCAGTGACTTCCCCACCATGGTGGACTAAAGGCTGGTCAAGTATCTTGTCACGGCAACAAGAAAAGTGATTAATAAAATGTACACGAAAGACGCTTTTCTCCAGGCTTTGACGCACAGTGTATGATTTAGCTGTGAAATGTCCTTCACACACTCATGCTTGAGCACTTCAGTCCCAGCTGCTGGTACTATTTTTTTGGAGGTTACATAACCTCTGGAACATGGGATCTGGATAGTGGAGATAAGCCACTCGAGGTGGGGCTCTGAAGGTTGTCGCTGCCTCTGATTCTGGCAACGATCAGCAAAGTATGCATGGTGACAAATTGGTAAGAGACAGATGTTGTGACTATAATTGCCATTATTATCATATCAATATATCATCATGATAACTGTGATCCAGAAGAGGCCACTAGAATCAACTTCTTTAATTGCCCCAACATACCTGTCTCCTTAAGCTTCAGGAACTTTCAGCCCATCTCTGGCCAGTGATGTAGTTCCCTTGGATAGTGCTATAAAGCCTGGCAAGGAGTTAGACATTCCCGGTACCTAGAAAGCCACTGTCACTCAAAACTTTGATCACTGATGTTTTTACATCTCTGTTCCTAGGATCCTGAAGCCCCTGACCTGCTAGTTCCTAATCTTTTATTAGCATTGGCCTTACACAATACAACCCTCTGGCTTCCTAGACTGACAGTTGTAAGGGCTGAGTTTCCCTCGGTCTTTGACACTTGTGCACTTGAACTGAACTGTGCCTACATAGACTTCTTGGTTGCTGAGATGGCCTAGATCAGGACAGGAGCATGCTGGGAGGTGTTATCCATCCTGTTTCAAGTGAGCCTATGTGCCTACCTCACTATGACTGGATCTCTCAAGCTAGACCGTGTTCTGGGCATAAAGCCACTTCACTGTAAACTACGTACTACTGCTCTATTTAGCGACCCAACTGCATCACAGAATTTCTTCCCATTATCCAACTCTACAGCCATTGGCCAACCTCTCCCATTAATGTGGGGGATCTGGACATGTCTGGGCTCTTGTAAAGAGAAAGCAGAATGATTACCAGGAACTGGGGAGGAGAGGATGAGGCTGAGGTTGGGAGAGAACGTACAGCAGGTACAAACTCAGAGACAGCAGAAAGGAAGTCTGCTATTGTGGTGTGCACAGGGCGATGGTAGTTAGCAGCACATTACATAGGCCTGTCTTCTTAGTATTCCTTCTTAAGCACTTAGCTTCTGGGCTGCTTTTTTTCTTATAGATTTTCCTTAGAGCCTTTGCACATGAGTATAGACAGGGAGAGTCAGAACATCTGCCTGGCACAGGCCTCTCAGAGTGGGGCAAGTTTTATAAACATGGCAGAAATTACTTCCTTTTCTGTGGAACCTCACAGAACAGTACTTAAATCTGCAACTGCAGAGTCACGGGATCTTGACATGGCGTTTGAAAAGTTGGAAATGTATATAACCTCTTTCCATTTCATGATCTGTATCTTGACCCAATATTATAACATATAAGCACCTACATAGCATATCTTTACAAGGCTGCCAGCTCTTCCTAACAATCTGTACAAATGTTTTCCCTGAAGAGCAAGGTTTGTGTCTTCAGTGCTAACAAGAGTGTTCACAGCATTACTGAGCACACAGGCAACATGCATTCCAACACTGAGCTTTCTAACTGGGCTAAGACAAGCTACAAGTGCATTCCCATGACATGCTGGAAGCTCAGTTATCAGCTGTGCATGCAGCATTTAAAATCTTAGTGACCACCCACAGAGGGCCTCTGAAAGAGTCGACCCAGCAGGTTATTAAAGCAGATGCTGAGACTCATAACCAAACTTTGGACAGAGTCCAGGGAATCTTATGAAAGAAAGGGGAGATAGAAAGACCTGGAGGGGACTGGAGATCCACAAGGAGGGCAACAGAACCAAAAAATCTGGACACAGAGGTCTTTTCTGTGACTCCAAACAAGAACCACACATGGTGATAATCTAGAACCCCTGCACAGATGTAGCCCATGGCAGCTCAGTTTCCAAGTGGATACCCTAGTAAGGGGAACAGGGACTGTCTCTGACATGAACTCAGTGGCTGGCTCTTTGATTACCTCCTCCTGAGGGGGGAGCAGCCTGACCAGGCCACAGAGGAGGACAATGCAGCCAGTCCTGATGAGACCTGATAGGCTAGGGTCAGATGGAAGAGGAGGAGGACCTCCCCTATCAGTGGACTTGGAGAGGGGCATGAGAGAAGATGAGGGAGAGAGGGAGGGAGGGTAATATTGGGAGGGGACCAGGGAAGGGGTTACAGCTGGGATACAAAGTGAATAAACTGTAATAAATTTTAAAAAAAAATTTAATCTTAATGAAAGTCACATCAGCCCCTTAGCGGCTCTGCCTGGCAGGGAGACTGAGGAAGCCCATGCTTCTCCACACAGAATTACAGTCTGCTTAGACTGCTGAAAAAAGGCCTCAACCTCAAAGTGTGATTTCCTCAGTGTTCAGAGGCTGGAGGTCTAACTTCTAGGCGTCACCAGGGTTGGTTTCTCTCGGGACCTCTCTCCCAGCTTGCAGGTGGTCACCTTGCTCTTGTCCATCAGGGTTTCTGTGTTGATAAGGACAGCAGTCGAGGCCAAGCTAAAGACGTAATTTGACTTAGTCTTCCCTTGAAAGGCCTTGTCTCTAAATTCAGTCATGTTCTGAAGTAGGGGAGGGGGATAAGCCTGCACGTTATGAATTCGGGGGCCACAATTCCATCCTTAACAAGGTTTATATTACAGAAAAATGTGGTTAAATAGGATAAGAAGAGAGGTTTTAGCCAAGCCTAGCTGTTACTGGAAGACAATGTAAATACAGTTAGCTTTTCGTTTGGGGAAGGGCTGCATATTTTTATTTGCATGTGTTAATTATACATAACAATGGGTTACATTATAGCATCTCGTGGATTGTATTTTTAGCATATTCTCCCCATTACCTTCCCTTGCCCCCCTTCTACTATCTTGTCTTTTTTGTTTTTTGTTTTTTCCTAACCCAATGAGTTTCATGAGGGTTGGTCACAGAACCGTGGGTGATTCCTCTTATCCCATACTGTTCGTTATCTACCTATAAGTCCTTAAGGGTGGGTAGGGCCTCATGGCTCCTTTCCCAACTCTCATGGCAGAGGGTAAATGGCCCAGTCTTCTGCAGGTCGTGCACCCATAGTCACAACGACTGCATGATCAAGAATGCAGCAGCAGAGTCATATTCCAAAGACAGCGTTCCTCCTCATTTCATTCCTCCCTCTGGGTCTCACATGTCTTCTACCCTCTCCTCCACTATGTTCTCTGAGGGGTATTTATTTTTTGAGACAGATTCTCAGGCCCAGGCTGGCCTCAAAATTTCTAAGTAGCAGAGAACTTCTGCTCCTCCTGCTTCTAGCACCTGAATGCTTGGAGGACAGGTACCCACTACAGTGCCTGGCTAAGACAACAGAGTCTGAAAGACACTACAGGTCTTCAAGACGAATACGAGCAAAAATGTTTTTTATTTTCCTTTAGTCCTCACCAAGTGATTTCACTAAGCAGGCTGTAGTCTGGAAATATCACCTGTTCTTCCTGGCTTCTGGAATATTACTCTTCTCTCAATTTAAAGAGAAAAATGGTCTGGTTTTTACTGTGTCACTTCTAGGAAGAAAGCCAGGGTTTAATTTGCCTTTTTATTGAGATTTATATCATGTCTTTGATGTTTCAAAGAAAAAGTCACTGACAGTGGTTCACTCTGTCATTAATACTCAGATACTAAAGTTCTGCTCACCATAACTGCACCAGGAAGTGATGGCAGTCTTATCGATCCCAAGAGTTTATTTATGGGACTCTATTCCAGGAATTGTTGGGAGGTAGGAAGAAATAAAATATTGGTGTTGCTCACCCCTCAAATTAAAATGCAGGGAACTGTGTGCAAGATAGCATTGAATCAATAGAATCAATCAATGAGTCAATCAACCAAATTTGATTTATTAACCCAATAACTTATTCAGTCAATGAGTGTCGGTTCAATTGAGGAACAGTAAATCAATGAAGGGTTTATTGATCACATAGTATTTGCAAGACTGTAAAAGCGGATCTTTGCACAGAAAGTTCACAATTGAAGTGAGAGATGGAATTAACTGTATGTAAGCTAGTACACAATAAATGTTGAATTCCATGGTAGCAGTGACTAACAGCATAGGGATCATTATCAACAACAGCAACCACGCAAACAGAACCTTACACAGTTTGATCACACAGATCACAAGCCGACAGGATGTTTTGGTTGAGAACGCTGCAAGCAAAACGAGGCATGGGAACTGGTGGGACACGTGTCTCACCTAAGTCAGAAAGAGTAACTTGACGAATTGCAAACGATGTCACAAATGAGATGCTCTGCTATGAAGAATGGAACGATGATACACACAGACTTCGTCCTCACTATGGAAGTAACATGGTAAAACACAATTTTAAGTAATATAAGAGAAAAAGAAGGTGTGCTGGCTAAGTTTTATGTCTACTTGACACAAGCTAGAGTCTCTTTTTTCTTTTTTTTTTTTTTCTAGAAGAGAGAACCTCATTTGAGAAGGTGTCCCTACCAAAATGGCCTATGGGCAAGTTTGTGTCACTTTGGGGGAGGGGGACTGATGTAGGAGGGGCCAGTTCACTGTGTGAAGGGCCAGCCCTGGGCTGGTGACCCTGGGTGCTGTAAGAAAGCAGATGAGCAATCCCTGAGGAGCAAGCCAGTGAGCGTCTCTTCCCTGTGACCACTGAACCAGCTCCTGCCTCCAGGTTCCCACCTTGAGTTCCTCCATGAAGACATGTGATGGGGACAGGTAAGCTGAAATACCCCCCCTTTCCCCAAGTTTATGCTCATGGTGTTTCAAAAACACAGGCTAAGAATGCAGCTCAGGAGTATATTGCCTGCTGGTGTGCATGAATTTCAGATTATTAAATATGAGTAACTTGTAAAATGGTGGCGTTACTAAAGGGAATGTGGGGGGAGCAGTAGGGAAGGAGGCAATGATGCAGTTATGAATTTGGGGTGCAGTTCTGTGCTCTCAGAGGAAGAAACTATGGATTCTTGAAGATAAAGAACTGGGATCTGGCTGGGTGATAACAGCACAAACCTTTAACCCTAGCACCCAGAAGGCAGAGGCACATGGATCTCTATGAGTTCAAGGCCACCGTGGTCTACAGAGTGATTTCCAGGACAGCCAAGGCTACGCAGAGAAGCCCTGTGTTGAAAAACAAAACAAAACAAACAAACAAAAAAAAAAACCAAACAAAACAAAAAACCTAGGACCTGACTGAGAAACTGATATGGAGAAATGAGGAATTCATGTATGGCCTCTGAGAAGGTTCTCTGAGGGTTGTTTCTCCTAGATTCAATATATGTGCACAGTAGAAACAAGCTCTGTACTTCAACATCAGCGGAGTAGTGACGACAACTGAATCACAGCATACAATGAGCAAGCACAGAGCCCCAGGCCTGGAGAGGGAGGCTACAGTGCATAGTCACAGGAGAATCAGAGACTGGAGCGTAGTGAAATCAGCGTCGGCTTTCACAGACCACAGTAGCGAGAGGTGGGGGACGGATGTGTGAATGGAACACACATCCCATCCCATCCCATCCCATCCCATCCCATCCCATCCCATCCGTAGGGTCAGACTTAGCAAAGAGTTCAAGATAACAATGGATGAGCTAAGAATAGATTGTGTGATTTACAAGCCCCAGGGGCATCCTCAAAGGAGCCACTGCAAAAACAACCAAGGTTAATGCAGAACAAACATTGGCCAAAGTGCAGAGAATAAGTAGATGAGGACTGTTCATCCACGATAGGCCCTCCGGAGGCCCTATTGCCAGTTGATGACTTATGGGGAGTCATGGTCCAGGGGATGGCACCATGTCCATGAGTACATGGGTAAAACAAACTGGATTCATTGGTTTTAAAAGCAACAATGTGAAGTTGAGAAGGGATGGATCTGGGTGGAATTAGAAGAATTAGTGAGAAGTGTATATGTATTAAAAATACTATACACATATATATACATACATACACATATTTGTGTATATATATATGGAGCTATAACCTAATCTAAGAGCACTGGCAGGATTTAGGCCACTGAAGACAACAGGAGCCAAGAACCAGAATCATCAAGAACCACCTAGTAGTTTGCAAAATACTACGAGGGCTCCACCAAGTGAACCAGATCATCTGAGTAAAGCAAGTTCTGTTGAAGCGAAGGGCACTCAGGACAATTATCCCAACAGGAGCCCACACTTAACCTGAAGCAGCCAGTCCCCTGCTTCTGTACTGCCACTTCCTGCAGCGATGCTCTGTGCCCTTGGAAGCAACACCAAATTATCTAATTAAGGTTAACAGCATCTTGTTTCTACTCTGTGTTGAGGCTGCTGAGCTTCTGCTCTTCAGGTGGTGATGTCCTTCAGCCCAGGCATGAGGAGAGTGTGGAGGAGTTTGTGCTGTTCATCTTCTGTCTTCCCGTGAAACAGTTCCTTCTTGAATACAAGATACACTAAGACCCCTGACACTAGGCTGGGGAGATGGCTCGTCCGTCAAAGTGCTTAAGGACCGGAGTTTGGGTCCCCAGAACTCGAGTGAAAAAGCTGGGTGTGGATTTAGCTGTGTAGAGGTGGAAATGGAAGGACCTCTGGGGTTTGCTGGCCAGTCAGCCTAGCCTACGTGGTGAGTTCAGTTGAAGGAGAGACCCTGTCTCAAAAGCATGTGGTGGGTGACACCTAAGAAATGACATTTGAGGCTATTCTGTCTATCAGACTATCTATCTGTCTGTCTGTCTACCTTCTCTCTGTCTCTGTCTCCCTATCTCTATATCTCTGTCTTTTTCTTTCACACACACACACAGAGTGTATGTCTGTTACCCATATGCAAGTAAAGGCAGTAAAAAAAAAAAAAAACTTTTTGACCTTCAAGCTAGGACCTTGCAGAAACGGGGGCGGCTCCAACCATATTAAAATGCTTAGAGCAGCCATTGGTGGCCTTTTTTAGTTTAATTCATTGTTATGAAAGTAATTCGGGCCAGGAATGCAACAAATTTAAAACCACTGCTTGTCTTGATATCTTAATGTAAATTATTTATACCCTTTCATCCTGGCGACGGTGGCGAGGGGAAGTGGATGAATCAGCAGTTTCTTTGCAGAGCTGAGCTGAGAACAAAAAGCACCCACAAAGCAGGGATGAGAAAGAAAGGCTATACTTGCTTTACTATGACAACTACTTTCAAACCGCAGATTCCTGGAATTTCCTCTTAAAATGACTAGATGTCACACTAGGAATAGGTGTCCTAATTAGCTAATGGCTCATGGGAGGCAACTTAGCTCTTCTGTTGCAGTAAGAACCCAAAGAACATCCCTACACCACAACAGAACATGATCCTCCCAGAACAGCTTCTCCCACCGGCCTCAGAGGGCCACCTGAGGTCCCTTGTGGCCTGGCCTCCTGTGCGAATCCTTAATTCCAGGCTTCAGAAGAGCAGTTAATCAAAAGAACAAAAGAACTCACTGATACCACAAATGTCACGGAGCCTTCAGAGGAAGGAACAAGTGCAGGTCTCCTTTGTTGCCTATGAGAACATTGTTCTGGGGCTATGATAAGTCTTCCGAGATCCTGAGTCCAAATTCACTTACAGTGCTCGCCGGAGTTGGACAGGATGCCCTTCAGAGTGTTGTCTCTCTAAAGGCAGGGCAAAAGTACCTTTGCCTGTGGGTGTCTGGAGGAGAGAGGTAGCCCTTCCAGAATAGAGAAGGCATATGACAATGGATGTCAAAGAGAGCTCCTAGTGCTATTTAGAGATGCCTTCATCCACTGTGGAGGCAGATGATATAGGCAAACTGCTGTGAGGACATTCATTGTTCATCTGATAACATTACTCATGAGTTCTTTTCCTGACTCATTCAGCACACACCCTGCCTCCAGTGTAACAGACACTTCTGCAAAAGAAGCTCAGGGAGGAATGGCTGGCTCTGTGTGTGTCCAGAGCCAAATGAGAGGGGGCTTATAAAACACTGCTTATATAGTGCTCAGGGTACCATGGCGTCACCATGAAGGGATGATGCCTGAGGTTAAAAAAAAATCACTTCCAGGGCCTCTAAAAGACTCTACCCTGCAGAGTATCAAAGCAGATGCTGAGACTCATAGCCAAACTTTGGGCAGAGTGCAGGGAATCTTATGAAAGAAGGAGAAGATAGAAAGACCTGAGGAGACTAAAGCTCCACAAGGAGAGCAACAGAACCAAAAACTCTGGGCCCAGGGGTCGTTCCTGAGACTGATACTCCCACCAAGGACCATTCATGGAGATAATCTAGGACCTCTGCACAGATGTAGCCCACAGACTCAGTGTCCAAGTGGGTTCTGTAGTAAAGGGAACAGGGGCTGTCACTGACATGAACTCGGTGGCTGGCTCTTTGATCACCTCCTTACCAGGCCACAGAGGAAGACAATGCAGCCAGTCCTGATGAAACCTCATAGGCTAAGGTCAGATGGAAGGGGAGGAGGGCCTTCCCTATCAGTGGACTGGGGGAGGGGTATAGGAGGAGAAGAGGGAGGGAGGGAAGGTAATGTTGGGAGGGGACCAGAGATGGGGCTACAGCTGGGATACAAAGTGAATAAACTGTAATTTAAAAAAAAAAAAAAACAACTTCCAAATGAAGACAATACCTCACTTAGTGAAAAGGGCTTTTCTTACTGTGTACCTGATACATGACCAGACACATTATATACACACGCTCTTAACTAAGAGAGACCAGGAGAGAAATCCTTGCATTCTCAATGCTGTGGATGAACCTGAGACTAGAGTAGGACATAGGGCATGTTGAGACAATCTGCTCTGTAGCGTTAGGTCAACAAATAAACCAGTTTAACCTCGTCTCTATTATTGCTTTTACTATTGTTGTTGTTGTTGTTATTATTATTATTATTATTATTACTGTTACTATTCAATATTTAGAGGCTTCCTTGGCTAGCTTTCTGAGCCTAAGATCCTCGCCTAGTGGGATCTTTTGACTGATCTAAAAGATTAAGGTTGTAGCAGTATATGAAAACAGATGCTGCAACCCATAACCAAACCTTGGGCAGTGCAGGTAATCATATGAAAGAAGGGGTAGTTGGTATGACCTGGAGAGGACAGGAGCTCCACAAGGACTAAATATATCTGGGCCCAGGGGTCTTTTCTGAGACTGTTTCTCCAACCAAGAGCCATGCATGGATATAACCTAGAACCCCTGCTCGGATGTAGCCCATAGCAACTCAATATCCAAGTGGGTTCCCTAGTTATGGGAACAGGGACTGTCTCAGACATGAACTCAATGGCTGGCTCTTTGCCCCCCGACCCACGAGGGAGGAGCAGTCTTGCTAGACCACAGAAAAGGACATTGTAGCCAGCTCTGAAAAGATCTGATAAGCTAGGGTCAGATGGAAGGGGAGGGGGACCTCCCCCATCAGTGGACTTAGAGAGGGACAGGAAGGAGATAAGGGAGGGAGGGTGGGATTGGGAGGGAATGAGGGCGGGGGCTATAGCTGGGATACAAAGCAATTAAACTGTAATTAATATTAAAAAAATAATAAATAAAAAAGGAAAAAAATAAACTACATATATAGTTTATTTTAAAACAAAAACAGCAAAAAGAAAGATTAAGGTGGGTCCATTTAAAAACCCCATCATCTAGGTAAAAATATCCAGATGCGGTATATTTTAAAAGTGCAAGCATCATATATAAAAGATGATTGAAACTGCATGGTTTATTTAATAGTTTCTCCTCAGACTAAAAATCCTCCAGAAATAGCAGCTTGGGGAACTGAAGGAGCATGCAGATTGACATAGAAGCGGGCTGCTTTGATCTGTGGAAGGTTAGCTCCTGAGCCTCAGCTCTTCCAAACTGCTGGCTGAACAAAAGCTATTGTTATAAGCTAGTTTCTTCCTGCTACACACACACACACACACACACACACACACACACACACACACCCTCTCCCCTCTGCACTGCATACCATTAGCATTCAGTATCAAATCTCCCGCAGTCTGGGGATTACTGCAGCAACGGCCACTTTGAAAATCCCACTGAGTCAGAGGAATTGACTTTGGCCTGTTGGATTTCAGGAGGCCTTAGCTATTAATTACAGCATGTACTGGCTAATGTCTTCTTCTCAGCAGAAAAGAAGTAGAAACAGCAAAGGGTAAAAGCACATGTGAGTGTTCTTAATGGCCTTTTCCTTCAAACCTGATGAGTATAGGGATGGATAAAAGGTTGCAAGCCCCTAACACTTGGACCGCACGCGTACGTCTGTACCTGGCCTTTTGCTTTGGTTCCCATAACTTAAGCTCAAAGATCAATGAAGACCCCTTCGTTTTCAGTGCCTGTGAAGAAGAATTGATGAAGGACTCTTTGATGTGATAAGCCTGGGTCCAAACAGCGTGAAGGCAAGTCTGTGTAAGCAATGTCATTAGTCCTTGGGTTTCTTGGGAAACAGAAGGTTCAAATATGGCTGCTTGTAATTATTCATCTGTGCAGCGGTGCTGTGGGAAAGCTCCTTAGAAGGCTAGCGGTTAGTACGCGGGCAGGCTGTTCAAGACCAGGTCACAACTGAAAAGACAAATGAGGGCGGTGTTTCTGTGCTTCAGTGATTCTGGAAACCCCGGCAGAGAATCTGATCCTCTTGCAAATATGCTGTTTTTGACAATTAATTCTCCCCCCAAAAAATATCCAGCCTCCCTTAATTCCAATGGGATTTCCTATATTGAAAGACATCACTTTGAAAGAGATGCTTCTCTCAAAGTCATCAGCTAATTCGGTACGCTGGTATTAATTTGATCAACTCTAGCAATTGTTAAGAAAATACCCAGATGCTTCCTAGAGCCTTTTGAATATGTATGATTTAAAGATTAATTATGTTAATCCAGACCAATTGATCACCTACTCTCATTTAATTAACAATAACGGAGCATGACAGGAGATGGGTTATTAGATTAGTTCTTTATCAAAGAATAAGGAGAGAAGACAGAGGCTGATGAATTTGAGGGGCTCTCCCGAGAAAGCCTGAGGGAGCCATCTGTGAGGCCCATCAAGGCGTCTTTGTTCTGAACAGAGCAGACTGCAGAGCCTCTGTTGAGGTGAAGTAATGCATGTCCTACCATAAGCAATTCAGCCTTAAAACCAGGGAGCCTCCTGCATCCAAGCCTCTGATGCAGAGATATCTCTTCATTATGGAGCCCCGTTATTTCATCTTCTGACCATCTTAAGCAAAAGTAATGCAACATCTCTAGTGACAGGGTGCCCTTCCCAGGTAACCGATGTCTCCGGGCAGAATTATGCTAATGGATTTGAAATCAATGTCCCTCCGTTGCGCAGAAGCACTGCCCTCCCCACACTGAGCATCCTCTCTGGGTAAAACAAGCAGCTTCATGGATGGCCCAAAGGCATAGCTAAAGCAAGATGTCAGGAGACCTCCCTGATGTCTAATGGCTTCCAGCAATGAACTCCCATCTAGCTTGCCATTCTAGGCAAGGCCTTAAAGGCATGCAGAAGATTTCAGAGGGAGGACAGGTCAGAGTTAAGCCTGAGAGAAGTGTGTCCATAGCAGACTGTGCACAAGGGAGTGGGGCAAATTTTTCTAGCATTTAGGGAGGTAACAGAAATGCCTACAGTCTTTGAATATTCCACGTTAGATGGATATACTAGGAAAGCAGTCCTTATTTAAGGAAAGACTTTAACATAGTCTAATAGAAGGAAGGAGGGTGGAATGTGGGGGTGGACCATAAGTGAGAGAGCAGAATAGATTTTCATTTGATTGGGCTGTTAGGTCAACCAACAAACCAAGGACTTGTGACAGAAGAAGGGGCTGAAATACACATTAGATTTTTCTCGTGGACCTTGTATTTTAGAGTGGTTTCAAGATCGCAGAAAAATAGAAATAGAAAGCATAGAAAGTCCCTCTCCACCCCCTGGCCTAACACATGCAGAGCGTGGTATGTTTGTTTCAGTTGATGAATCCAAACTAGAGGACGCTGTCAGCCCAAATGCATGGTGCATATTAGGGTTCTATCATGAGATCTCTGAAGAGGTCTATTCACCCTAGGTACAACATTAGCAACAGACTGAAAGAAATAATTCCACTAGCTTGGTGAGTCAGTGAGTTTGCCAGGATTACTAACAGGAGGAGCAGGGCTGACTCAAAGACAGACACATCACCAAAAAGTCCACCCCAGCAGAGACGATGACTCACAGAGTTGTACCCCTGGAGCTGTGGGTCCACCTTGCTGGCAGATCCACCGCAGACTACCTCAAACCCCTCCCCAGAAATAGTGCATTGCTTTGCTAACCTTGAGGTGGGGCCTCACAAATCATGACTTTCTGAACTTAATCCCGTTGGCTTCCTGAGTCTTAGAGCCTCTCTGCACCCTCTAGGAGGCAACATATATCCTGAAGAAAATGGCTACACAGCAGGCTGGTCTTGGTGTTGCACCATCTACAGGTTTCAACACACAAAATGGCCTGGCTGGATCGTCACACAGAGTGGTTTCACTGCCTGTCCTGCTTTCTTTTCCAGTTGTTAAAATACACTGACAGAAGCAATTTGAGGGGGAAAGAATTGATTGGGCTCAGAGCTCCAGAGTAAAATCCATCACAGCAGGGATCTCATGACAGCAAAAACTTGAGAGAAATGGTCTCCTTACGTCCTCAGTCAAGAGCAGAGAACATGAGTTAATATATCCATGCTAGTTCTCAGCTCACTTTCTGCACTCTTATACAGTTCAGAATCTGCTGCCTAGGGAATAGTGACACCCACCATGGGCAGGGCTTCTCATCACAATTATCATATCAAGATAATGCCACACAAACATACCAACAGGCCAATTGAATCTAGACAATTCCATACAGAGATACTCAGATACTCAAATACTTCTAAGTGCCTAGTTGACAATTGACAGTAACCTTCATACTGCCCTAAAAATCCTTTCTGAGCTGCCTCTTCATCCTTCTTTTGCCTCCTGATCCCTAGAAACCATCTTCCTCCTATATCCATAGTTTTTCCAGAATGTCACTCACTTAGGTGAAATCACAGTTTGTAGGGTTTTTTTTCAAATTGGCTTCTATTAGGCTGGATGATACTAAGGTGAAGCTATCAGATCTTCAGGATGAAGAAAGTTCACCTAATTTCAGTCACACTGGTAACTGCATGTTAACTTGTGGGATGCATGCTAAAGCTAAAGGCCACCTGACAGTTTCCTCCATCTGAAATTAAAATGTTTAAGTATAATATAATAAGCCAAGCTAATAACCCAACTTTCTAATAGAAGGAGTCATTTTAATTTAAAAAAATCTCTCCATGTCTTTTTTTATAGCCCCCCTTTCATGTGTGTGCATGTTCATACGTGTGTGTGTGTGTGTGTGTGTGTGTGTGTGTGTGTGTGTGTGTGTGTGTTCAGGTGTATGCCTGCAACAAAGTGTGTGTCAAAGTCAGGGGATAACCCCAGTTATTGCTCCTTGCCTTCTATCTTGTTAGAGACAGGTTCTCCAATATCGTATTGTTTGCTATAGCTATAAGACAAACTAGCTGCCCTTTAATTTCCTTCCATCCTGCCTCTGCCTCTCATCTCACCATAGGAGCATTAGGATTGCAGATATGCTTCTGCATTCTGCTCTGAGTGAGCTCTCAGGATCTCATCCTTGCTTGGCAAGTGTTTTACTCCTCAGGCCATCTTCACAACCCAAGCAATACGCTGTGGACTGGTTATGCTACCGTGTGCTCATTCACTTTCTGGAAATGTCTTGGCATAAACAGTTCCAAGTTTAGGCTGAGTAAACCTACCATGTGTTCCAAGAATCCCGACTTCCCAAGTTTGCCCAGCTGCCTGGAGATACTTGCTGTGTGAGATGATATTTAAGAGTCTACCATGTGATGTCAAAGTGGCTCGTGTGTTTATATCTTTTTAAATTAAAGTACGATTCAAAACCAAAGGATGTTCCTATCAGTCCATCCTCTGTCACTATAGGAAAATGCTCTAGACAGAGTAATTTATAAAGAAAAAAAAAAAAACCTTTTGTTTTAACTCAGTTCTGGAAGCTGAGAAGGGGCGGTATCTTCTTACTTCTGACAAGGACCCATGTGCTCCATAAAGGGAAAGAAAAAAAAATGGCAAAAGAGGAGACAGGTGTGTATGGACAAGATGGGGGCAAATGAGTTAGGCAGATCTCAAACAACCATATTGGAGGCAGCTAACATAAACCCCAGGAGTAACAATAATCTCTCCATGAGGGTAGGTTCCCACATGACCTCATTACCTCCTGAAGCTACAGCATCACGCTGACAACTAAAATTCAAGATAAATGTTGATAGGAGCACATCACAGCTATACCATGACAACAGACTCTCAGTAAATATTTGCCAAATGGTATATGCATACAGCAGAGGGACAGCCCTTAGCGCGTATGTGTGCTGACTATTAGGTAATTGGAATGAAAGTGTGATGCTAGCCTGGAGTCTGCTGGCTTTGAGGTTTTTGCATGGACTGTCATAGCATAGCGATCTCATTTGGGATAACTAACCTGTTTGAATAAATGTCTTGGCTGTATTTATTCCTGAGGCTTTTTGTCCTAAGAAGCAGATGCATAGATCATGCAGTAATGAGGGAGAGAATCAATAGAGGCCTTCACAGCTTCCTTAGGGGGGAAAAAAACTGTGTAGTATAGCTACTTAGTAAAAATGATCATACTGGTTTGTGCTGTTGTGTTGTAGAAATTAAAAAAAAAAAAAAAACTAGTGGAGATTGTGGCAGAATCAAATGTGACTCCTGGCACCTCCAATAACAATCCTAATTAGGGTGACTGGGAAGTGAGAGATGAGAATAAGATGGATAAGAAAGGAAGAAAGGTGATAGAGAGCTACTTTGTCCTTACGTAAGTCAGCAGTTTTTGAGTGCATCCTCGAGGCTGCTGCTGCAGTAGAATTCTGCATATCACTGGTCTCAGGGCAGATGCACCGTTGGGTATCTGATATGGTGTGTATGTGTGTGTGTGTGTGTGTGAGAGAGAGAGAGAGAGAGAGCCATGTGTTCAGAGGTATCAGGAGAATCATAAAAACCATCAACAAGCTTTCTGTATTAAAAGCTCGATCTGCAGGATGACTCATTTCTTTCAAAAGAACCTGCTTGTTATGACTGATATGTAATCGATGCTTTTTGGCTAATGCCCACATCCCCATGCTTGAGGGAACATAGAGAGATGCTCTCCAAGGAAGAGCATAACAATACCACTTTCATGATTACACGCAAAGAGAAACCGAAGTGACATTGCTGATATGGTGCCAGTGTGAAAAGGAAAAATGCAACTCTTAGAGCGCTGGATTATTAAGGACACTTTCCCATAAGCATTGCCGCCAGCAGGCTCTGACACCTTGAACAAATTATTGTGGCCTCTGTTTTCTCATCTCACAAGGATTAGTTTACCTAATCTTTAATATCCACTCATGTTATGTGAGCTTAGAGCTGCCCTACACTTCCTCTTATAAATGTTGATGTTAGATTTTTCTAAAAGAATTTATTCTACATGGCAGTGGTAGCATTCATTAACTCTTTGTCCCTACATGAGACGATTATTTTATTAAGCAGCTACTGTATGTCAGGACCTGTAATGTCACCACATGGTACCCTCGCTAAAAGCAGGCTCATTTTTTTTTTTCCACTGGCTAGGCCACCATCAGTGGGCGCTCAATAAATGTCTGTCGGATTGACTCAAATGGGGTCCTTCAGTCCAAGCTAGAGGTTAGACATGCTGTTTTAGTGCCATCACATTGTTTCTTTAGAAGTAGCCCCTGAAGGCTAGGGTGATGGCTCACCCAATACAATGCTGTCCTTACATGTATGAAGATCTGAGTCCAGTTCCAAGAACCTATTAAAATAAAAATCTGGACATGGCGCTATACCCTCGTTACTCCAGCACAGCAGAAGCAGAGACAGGCAGATTCTTAGGGCTGACTGGCTAGCCACCTTAGCCTATTTGGTGAGCTCTAAGTCAGTGAAAGACCCTGTATGAAAAAAAAAAAAAAAAACAAAGTAGATAGTACCTGAACAACGACAGCAAAGGTTGACCTCTGGCCTGCATACACACGTGTATACGCACACACATACATGTATGTATACACACACACTCGAAGAAATGCCCTGGTACCCCTAGAGGGGTTGTAGGTGTGGCTGCTGTGTCATGTGTGAGTCAGCAGGTGGCAGGGAGGCTCTGTCTATGCTCACTGTTCTGACCTACAAAAATCTGAGGGATGACTAGCCTCACATTTCTTGAAAAACGCGAGCCTGAGACATCCACCAGTTTGGTATTAGGGGCCCCAGACTGGCAGTGAGCCTGAAGTGACAGCAAGTTCGGTCCCCCCTAACATCTCTCTTATCACTACACTTCTGGAGTACATGAAGGGGTGCATCCTATAGATTCAAAACTACAGCAGCTCCACCATACAGGGTAACAACAGACTATCTGAGAGGAGTCTCAGTGAGTTCCAGTGCTGATAGAGCAGAAGCCAGAGGACTTGTACCAGACCAAGGGGTCACTGCAATGACCGTTTGTAAGCAAAGAAATGTGGACAACAGGGTATCCTGTGGGACACACTACAGCTTCCACAACGAGATTTTTTTTTCTCTGTTGGTGGGGGAGGTTGCAAGGGTGGAGGGTGTCTTTGAGGAGAGAGGGAGGAGTGGGATTGGGGTGCATGATGTGACATTCACAAGGAACCAATAAAAAGTTAAAAAAAAAAAAAAAAGAAGAAGAAGGAAAGAAGAAAAAAGAAACTCGGTGGTCCTAAAGTTCAATCAAGATGGCTATGTTAACTGTTCTCAAAGAGTGTGAAACACAGCAGGTTCCAAGTAAGTGGTGGTGACCATTTTCCTCTGGGCTTATCTAGGTGGAATTCTGCTTTGTAACCTCTTTGTTCTGAATCCAATTCAAAACTGCATGTAGTTCGTCTCCTAAGCTAACACTGTTTCGGTGCTCTGAAGAGTGTTGCAATTCTGAGATGCTCCCTCTGGGGGAAACTATGCCTCAGTAGCTCCCTGGTAGCATGAAAATGCATCACAGCTCAGTGGACAGACCCCGATCCATCGATTGAATTTCGGAGTGGCCGCTGACAGCAAGCTGCTATCAGCAAGTAAATTTAAGCCTCTATGAAACCTAATCTTATTTTTTTGTATATACCAAGGAAAAAAAAAACTTCCGGTATTCATCTTCACGTTTCAGTCAACACCTATTGAGTCATTCGAAGGCAGGCATTTGAAGCTCTGCTCATCAGCCAGGAAGGTGCTAATGACCAAATCTGTACTGGTTTAACTAACAGCGCCCCCTATATGCTGGGATGTTCTAATTCTTTGTCTTCAGTTGGCGGCGCTGTTTGGTAGGTTTAGGAGGCACGGCCTTGCTAGAAGTAGTTGTGTCACTCGGGGCCGGCTTTGAAGCTACAGCCAACCTGATTTCCAGTTTGTTCTCTTTACCCTGTGGTGGCTGTTCAAGATGTGAGCCCTCAGCTTCTGCTCCAGCAACCTTGCCTGTTGCCCAGTGCCTCCGCTCTGCCATCACGGATGGTAAACCCCTGCAACCGTGAGCCCAAGCCAATTCTTCCTTTGATAAGTTGCCTGTATCATGCGGTTTTATCACAACAATAGAAAAGTAACTAATACAAAATCGAAGGAGACACGGCATCGAAGGAGACACGGCATGGAGACACCTAATATGTGTTCTGTGTCAGAGAAATACCTTTTGAGTGCCAGTTACTAAGTAGAGGACCTCTTTGGGTAAATCCAGCCCCAGCCCCGCTCCATTGATTCTAAAACCTGGACCATAATGTCAACAAAGATCACAGAGCAAGGGCTCCGTAGCTTTCTGCCTATTCAGTCCATACCCACCATATCATAACCAACACAGTCAGAACACGGATCTTCCACATGACCTAGCTATACCACTCCTGGGTGTGTACCCAAAGGACATCACTTCAATCCATCACAGAGACACCCTCACACCAGTGTTCCACTATTTGCAGTGGCTAAATGCAGCGAACCTAAGTGTTTGTTAACAAATGAGTACATGTACATAATGGAATGTTTTAGCCACACACACACACACACACACAAGAGTGAAGATAGGTTCCTTGCAGAAGAGATATAACTGGAGATTATCATATTAAGCAAATCAAGGCCTCCTCAAAAGGACAAATATCTTTTCCTTCATCTATCATGCCTATATTTTGCATACATACATAAAATTATATATGTATATATGACATGAAAGCAAAAGTTAAACTGTCTAAGGAAACACAGAGAGCTAACATGGGGGATGAGGGAAAAGAAAGGGGATTATCAAATATAGGGTATTTGCTCAACATGTAAGACATATTTGCATGAAGACTTAAAAGTTAAATCCTTTTTTAAACAGCAAAAAAACTGTGGTTAAAAAAAAGAGATGTCACAAGACACACGCTAGGGACACCCTTCCGGAAAGCCAGGACACTGCAACAGCTCGGTTCTGTCAGACTCAGCTCTGGCTATGGGAAAACAGAATCTAGGCAGTTGGGCTTCTGAACCTTTCTCTCCAGGATAGACCTGGAGAGGCACTGGTCAGGCAGAGAGGAGCCCATGAGATGAGTCCCAAGATGGCTGAACAACTGACCTTTTTGGTAAGTGGCAGAAAGCAGGGTAACCAGGTTCATCGACCTTTGCAAGGAGAATGATTACGTTACGTGGGAATTGTGGGCACATCGTGGGTAACCTCCAACTTTCTTCATGATAATTAAATCCTGACCTTTCAAGATTTTAAGAGCTCTGTGCAGAGTGGATAGAGCTGTAGCCAAGATGTTCAAGCTCCCCTGTCACCTGAGACTTAATGTTCTTATCACCAATTAATTACCAGTCTTGGAAGACTGAGTCAAGTGATATGCATTTTACCTAAATGCAACATACTTATGAAGACTCAGTTGCATGCTTGTCAAGGGTACCTAAAAAGATAGCTCAGTCAATAAGGCACTGGCTATACAAGCATAGAGACCTGAATTCGATCCCTAGAACTCACATTTTCAAAGCGAGGGACATGGTGGTACTTGTTTGTAATCCCACTACTGGGGAGGCAGAGACAGAGAGTCTCCGAGCTTTACTGGCCAACCTGTTTAGACTAATTGGTAAGCTCCAGTTTTGGTTCATTTAAGGGCTTGCTATAAATTAGCCCTTCAGCTTTCAGATTCCAGTAAGCACATTCGTCATTCGCCTTTGACACAAAACCCAATACTCCAAAGAGACGAGGCAACGTTCCAACTCCTCTGCCAGCACCCATCTTTCAGTGTTGAGTGTTCTAAGCCTAAAATAAAAAATGTATTTAAATTCCAAAAAATTTATGTCTTGACATGTTTAAATTCTGAAGAAACAGGAGCTGAGGTTACACGTATTTTATGACATGGAGTAAGAACTTCAAAGTGTGTTATAGGTCCACAAGTGGAGGTTTTTAAATGGTAAATAAGTATTTATTCTTTAATAGGTGATGTTAGAAAGCATGTTGTTAGGCTGTGGTACTTTCCTGGAGTTTGGTCCTGCTTTTTACTTCCCGTATCACATCCTACAACACATCTCTCGGCCTTTGGAGGAATCTTCATGTTAGAAACATTCTCTATGATGGCACCTCAGAGCCTTTTGAATTTCCCTTAAACATCTGAATTTCCATTCTTATGCTATTGTGATTCAAATATAACTTAGATTCATTCCTTATCTCCCTTCCACACACTCTTTAAAACGCAGAGTTCTGATGGGTTATGCCAACGGTTTCTAATTCTTTCTCAATTATTTATCTTCAGATCATTTTCTCATGGATGCTCCAGAGCAAAATATCTTTTGGTATGCATATTCATTTTTTTCCAGTACTGGGGGTTGTGTATACTAGACAAATGTTCTACCAATGAGCAATGTCCCCACACAGCTAAATTTCTATTTTTCCATCCACCCTCCCAAGTCGCTTGTGTTTGATTGAATCTGCTTTCTTTGTGTCAACAGTGAAAATGTTTGCCTCTTCCAGCTCAGTCTGAATGCCTGAGTTCCTGTCTCCCAGTCCTCAGAATGACGATGTACTTGTTTTAGATGAAGGCAGCACACACACACAAACAGACAGACACTTACACACAGACACACACTTAGACATGCGCACGTACACACATATGTACATACACATACATGCACATACAAACATACACTCAAACACGCACACACACACACACACACACACGCACACACCCTGCAGCAGCATAGTCCACTAAGAAAGACAACTATTATGTAATACAGAAAGCTCTGGGCCAGAAACTAACTGATCCAACACCCAGAATCTCAGTTATAGGAACTAACCCAAATTATATAACCTCTCTAAGCTTGATTGACTGATTGATTAAGCTGATTGACTGATAGATGGAAGGATGGATGGTCAGATTGATTGGCCCTGGGGATCCAATGCAGGGCCTCATGTATGCTGTAGAAGTGTCCAACACTGAGCAGCACACTCAGCCTTGATTTTTTTTTTTCATTTACAGAAGGATAATATTTCTTCCTTGCAAGGGCTGTCACTTACAAAGATGGCCAGGGAAAGCCTGAGAGGTGGATCTAACAGTATAATGGGTGGCCGGAAAGGGGGCCGTTGCTGAGCATAAGCACATTTGTATTTTAGGACTCACGCATCTCCTGTCTAGACTACTGCAGTAATTTCCCAACCGAGGTCTCTCTTCCTCCTTAATCGATGCTGTGCTGCAGTGCCAGATTAATCAACTTAAAAGCATCATTTTTATCGTGTTCTCTTCTTGGCTTAAGGACGCACATAAGAAAACATGCACCTTTTCATCCACAACTCAGGGTCAACTTGGACCTTCCCAGCACCAAATCCTCCCTCTGACCTGGCAGTCTTTTCCCTACCCTTTCTCAACCTGCCCATTCCCACAGCCTAGTCCTACATAGTTAGTTCAGGTAATGCTTCCCAAGCCTTCCTCTTCTCCCACCTTGGAGGGCTCATGATCTCTCTTTTCAATCTTTCCTTGAGCTGGTGTCCTAGCCAGATATGTTGGCACATTTGTTTCACACATCTGATAGTGTACTTCTCGGAATTTACACATGTATTGGATTTAACTTTAAAGGATACTGTGAGGTGGAGAGCTCTTTATTTAGCTCTTTATCTCCTACATAGACACTGCACCAAAGTTGTGAGCTCTCTGAAGGCAAGAGCTGTGCTGTTTTCAGCATAGACAAGATAGGAAGTGGGCTCTATATCAAAACGTATTTCCCTTATTATTAATTACGCTTTTTTTCAAGGTCAGGGTGGAGGCCTATTCATGCTCATCGAGTAAAGAGAGGAGACTGAAGAACTTATTTACAGAGGAAAACCAAGGTGCTGTTAAGAGCTCTGCTTGAGGTGAGGCCAGCCTGGTCTGCAAAGCGAGTCCAGGACAGCCGGGGCTACACAGAAAAAGCCTGTCTCAAAAAAGCAAACAAAGAAACAAGCAAACGAAAAGAAAGAAAAGGAAAGAAAAAAGAAAGGGGAGGTAAATACAAGAAAAAAGAGAAGGCAAAAAGGATAGGCCCTAGAACTTACATAAATAACTAAGAAAATCTGTCATAAAACGATGTGCTAGAGAGATGGCTCAGAGGGTAAGAGCTCTGGCTGTTCTTCCAAAGGTCCTGAGTTCAATTCCCAGCAATCACATGGTGGCTCACAACCATTATCCTCTATAATGAGGTCTGGTGCCTTCTTCTGGCATGCAGGCAGGATATTGTATAAATGATAAATAAATATATACTCATGCTACCATGTAATCTAGCTCCCTACTAAGGAAGAAAAAAGAAAAGTGGTTTCTGGACCTCTGCCTCTTTTACAAGAGAACTACCGCTGGGAGGAAAACAGTCCTGCTGGTCCCTGTTTCCTCTCTGTGACCGGGTCTGTCCAGCGTTGTAGCTTAGGTACGTGTGAAGCGAATGTGCCCGGAGCTGGTTGGGAAGAGTCCTGAGTGGAGGGAACGTCCTACCAGGCAATTTGGCAGTGGTTGGTGAGATCTTGTTCCCTTGCTACAGACAACTTTTCTGGGTCCTGTGGTCCAACTGATGCAGGAAGTACAGCTCTTTCTGGGGGTTTGACTACTGAACATCCGGGAAGAATTTTACCCTTGAAACAAGGCAGAGTGTTCAGCAGCCGGGTCAGTATGATAAAGCTGATTTTAAAAATGTAATCTGAAAATCTCCCCTTCCTCCTTTCTCAGACTACAGCCCCGGGGCGTGGGCTGACAACACAGAACCCCGGAAGACCCTTCAGCCATTAGAGTCCTCCCGGGCGGGGCCAGCGAGGGAGCCAGTTCAGTGCTGTGACTTTAACAGGGATAAACTGGCTTGCCTACGGCAGTCCTTACTGCAGCAAAGCTCTGCAGTGCGGAGCTCTGGAGCTCTGGCTGAGCCAAGGCTGTCCCGGCAACCTCCCCTGAACCCAGTGCTCCAAAGCACCTCCCAGCCCGCAACAAGCTTCGAGAGCCCCGCTCAGCTTTGATTATGCCAAGAGCTCCTGGTGGCCACAGATTAATCCACAGGGGGAGAAAAGACACAAATTCTGCTTTCCTTAACCAAGCTTCTGTTTCAATAATTCATCAGAGGCAAGGGGTTTAATGGGGAGCAGGCAATCCTTAAAGCTTGGGGTCAAAGAGCTCTCAGACTGACACAGCATTGCAGATCTGCAGAATATTCAAAAAGCCCTCGAGGCTGAGGGGATGTCTCTGTTGGTGGTGTGCTTGTCACAGGTTCTTAAGGACTGGAATTTGGATGCCTAGAATCCAAATAAAAATGATAAGAATGGTGACACACACCTGTGTTCCCAGCACTAGAGGCACACAGAGAGGAGGATCCTCCGGCATGCTGGCCAGGCCATCTAACTCAATCTGGTAGCTTCAGGCTCTGTGAGAAACCCTATCTTAAAAAAAAGAAAAAAAAAGTGGGAGAGGACAAAGGAAGACACCCAATATTGACCTCTGGCACACACACACACACACACACACGTCCTGGATACCTATGACTTTGCTGTTTATTTTCACACACTGGGACTATTTTCTGCCCTGCCTGTGATGTTTTGCCAAGATTTGCTTAGCTTTGTGTGACAAAAATCTTTTCAAGTAGAAGCAACATTACTCGCCTCAGATCAGAAGGCATGCATCTTCTGAGGCAGGGTTTTCTGCCCGGCTACTGCTGGCTGCCATCTCCATACAAGCTGAGTGGCCAGAGAGGATCTACCCATCAACCGCATGCTCACTTCCTTCCTTCCTCCTCCTCCTCCTCCTCCTCCTCCTCCTCCTCCTCCTCCTCCTCCTCCTCCTCCTCCTCCTCCTCCTCCTTGTGTTCTTTATGTAAGACCTCCTCACGGTTACATAAAGGCATATGAAACACGGAGCCAATTGTCTTTCCACGCCTCTTTCATCTTCCCACACCTTCCAGTTCTCCTAACAGAGATGAGAAACCCAATGAGGCCGTTTAAAATAGCAGGGCTCTGTGATAGCCCTGTGTGGGCTGCTACAGATTACTGTATCTTACAACCTGCAAGAAAAGGCCCAAAATGGAAACAAAGATATTAATATGCCCCCATTCCTGTCGGATCATCATTTAGCTTGTCAAGCCAAGTCGTCACAGCAGAGCTAAATGTTCCATCCCCTTGTGGGATGCTCCGGCTTGCGTCTCCCTCCCGCTAACACTGTTAAGAGGAACAGGAAGCATCAGGCAGACGAGGAAGGGGTGAGAATCTCACAGTTTGACTTTATTTGAGCATTCGAAGATGGAAGGTTAATTCTTGCTATTGCCAACGACAGTGCCCACAGAACTGAGAGCCAAAACAATGAGGCAGCTTGACAGAGCTGCATGGGATTAGGGCGAGTGTCCTGAATGTCTTCAACTTACTGTTTGGGGGACTCTGCCACCTTGTGGTCAAATGGCACCACTGCAGGGTGCGGAAGCCTCCCCATGTCTGCATATTCGGGTAGAAAAATCATCCTGTTTTCAAGATGTACTTGGTCTCCTGCTCGGGTGGGATAAGGTACGTTTAGGGTGCTTTTCCAAGTTTGTGAGCCACCATGTGATAACTGGGAATTGAACTCAGCACCTTTGGAAGAACAGCCGGTGCCCCTAACCTCTGAGCCATCTCTCCAGCCCCTGGGCTTTTGTTGAGAAATCTAAGCCTTACAGGTTTGTGCACATAATATAGAGACAGAGGTGACTCCCATAGGGAGTGGCACTATTGGGAGGGATGGTCTTGATGGAGTAGATGTGGCCTTGCTGAGGGAAGAGGGTCACTCTGCGGACGGGCTTGGAGGTCTCCTATGCTCAAGCTACGCCCAGGGTAGCAGTCTCCTTCTGCTGCCTGCAGATCAAGATGTGGAACTCTCGGCTCCTTCCCCAGCACCCTGTCTGCTGCATGCTGTCAGGCTTCCCGCACAAGGCATGCAACTGGTGAGCAGACACACACGCAAGCAAAGCACCCTGACACATAAAATAAGCATGAAAACTAAAATTCACCAAAAGCACACAGTTCGTCTCCCCCAGGTGCCTATAACAACAATTCCTCGTGACAATTGTCAGCCAGGGCCACTCCATTTAGTAAAGCTTCTCCATCAACTTGTCTCTCTAGATTTTTTTTAAGATTTATTTATTATGTATACAATGCCCCATCTGCATGTACACCTGCTCGCCAGAAGAGGGCAGTAGATCTCATGGTAGATGGTTGTGAGCCACCATGTGGTTGCCGGGAATTGAACTCAGGACCTCCGGAAGAGCAGTCAAGGCTCTTAACCTCTGAGCCATCTCCCCAGCCCTCTTTCTAGATTCTTGATCTCCTCATTCCTCATAGCTGATTTTGCATACTGGCACCTGACTAACAGATTCCCTCTCTTTCCCCTGGCCATCCAGGAATCAAAGAAAACAGGACTGCAAGCACATACTACAGTCTACCTGTCAATTGCCCAGGGCTTGGAACCTCCCCCACTTCCTCTGAAACCTGGAAGGAGGAACTCGCCTTCTCTCTCAGGGAACTCAATATCCTCGGAGGCTGAGGTGCTGCTCCCTGTTCATCTTTGGTGTTGATAACTCTTTTAATAAATCTCTCACCTAAAAAAGACAATCAGCTCAGTGTCCCCTTGACCCCCATACCTGAGACCCTTCACCGAACACTTGTGCTTGGCTCCACAGGGAGAGGGTGACAATTCCCACGTGTTGGTTGACGGCTTGCTCAGCCCCTGGTTAGGGGTGGCTCTACAGCTTATTTGGGGTTGATGAACCCATTAAATGTGAGTTAGGAGGGGGCCTCTGACTTCACCAGACCTTTGAGGCACTCTGACACCCAGAATGGTCCCAGCCAGTCCCAGCACCATGTCTTGAATATGCTCAGACCTGACAAGAGGTGAGCGTGACCCGTGGGCGGCCTGAGGCACCCAGCTTCCCCCACTCTTGGAGAGCGTGTTCACAGATAGCGTACTCTACCCTGGAAAAAGTGGAGCCCCAGCCGGGGAGCAGGACAGGAAAGCTGAGCTAGAGAAGGTTAAACTTGGAGCATGCTCCCCTGTAAGTGCCCTGCCCTCCTGGTGGCTGTCTCTGGTCAGGTGGGAAGGGAGATCAGTTTCCACCGCCTCTTGAATGTCATTTCAAAACGCAGCTCAAACCAATTTGCCCCAGGACAGGATGTCAAGATATAGGGCATGAGTCAGGTTGTCTGAAGGTTGCTACGGATAAGGACAGGCACTCCTCTGCTGATGAGAGAGAGCGAGAGAGCGAGAGCTTGCCAATTCTGCAGTGGAAAACGCAGCAGCGCGTTTCCCCACCCCCAGGCTGGAAGGAAGGAAAGAGGCAGAGGCTTGAGACCAACCTTCTAATTCAGGTCACTCATGGCCCCACTTCTTCCTGCCTCCATGGGTTTTCCAGCCCTTCAGAGAATGCGGCGTGACAGCCTGGGTCCCTAGCAGCTCCACTGATTGAGAAGGGAAGCTCCTCTCATCTCCTCTGCCTGGAGACTACTTCTTGGAGCAGACTCTACCAGGGGGACCTTCCACTGAAGCTTTGTGGTTAGTGTGGAAGTGGGCTGAGACTGACTCGTTCCCACATTCTACATGGAGTAAGCAGGGTACATCATTCTCCACTCCACGATACCGCTGGGAGAGGCTTTCACCAACTGGTGTGTGAAAATGAGATTCCACCCCCTCCTGAATCCACCAATGTGAGCATTCAACATTCCTCACACCAGTTGCCCTGGTTCCATGGTGCCATTTTTCACCAGGGCTTTCTGAGATCGTGGGCTTCAGCCTGAGCCTACCTGTAAGGTGACCTGAGTTTCTGCTGTGCTCAGTGCTGGGAAAGGTCAGATACCACAACTACAACTGAGGGTAGCTCACTTAGATGGAGATTCTCTGCCCCTGTCTCACTCTGACGGACGGTGTAGTATAAGCACACAAATCTAGCTGATGCTTTTGAAGGCATCCAGCCATTCAGTGGTTAGAGCGGGCTGATTGTGGGGGCAATGCTTTCTACGAGAAGGTTCAACCACAAGAAAATTTCAGTGATCATTTATTAAAGCAGAGGACATTTAAACTGTATACCGAGCTTTAAAAAAATATATATGTAGGATGGGTCCTAGGTCCTCCAGGCACTTTGTGCTGTCAGGTTCTGATCCCCATCGTCATCCTGTGAACTAGATGCTGTGTTCCTAGTTTCTAGGAGAAGTGAGGCTCAGACGTCAGATGACTGGTATAGGCAGGAGAGCCACACTCTAGTTCACCTATCTCCAAAGTTCACACACAGTCCTCACAGGGTCAGAGAGACAAGGACAGGAACTTGAGCAAAACAAGGGGGTTACAGGAATGCCCGGGTGTCTTTGAGAGTGATGGAGTTTCTTGGGGAACTATAGTCCTGAAAACTGATGGTCATCAAAGCCAGTGGGTTTTTTTTTTTTTTTTTGGACTCCTGTGTTGCAAATTTAAAGAAGTAAGTTTACAGACAACAAGGGGTGGGTTTTAGAGAGACACTTACTACAGATTCATAGATAGGAGTTTAGGAGAAAGAGAGAGAGCCATGACATTTGTGTAAGCCATGGAGATCCACCACGTCTGACAAGCAGTTGCATGGTAAGAAGGAGGGAAGGGGAAGGCTTTGGAGATTTTTAAAAGATAGACGTAAGAGCCTGGCCAGTATCTGAAAGAAAGAGACAAAGAAGAATAAGGAAAAGCAGAGAAAAAGGAAAGGCATGTTGACACGACAGAACTGCAAGGCAGCTCAGAGACTGCATTGAAGGCAGAGAGAAAGGTACACCATCTCATTTAAAAATAAGTGTTCCTCTTATCTCCTTAGCATGGTTTAATGTGAACCCACCTTCCCCGGTAGTGATCCCTGGCAAAGCGATTGACTGGCCCAACTGCATTCACTATTCAGGGAGGAGACAGTTGTAAGTCAGTATGACAGGTCAAGGAATGGGGATGTTTAGCATAAATGCACCCACCACAGAGCTCCCTTATATGTAAAAGTCTTCAGCCAATAGGCACCTCTTATTGTTGTTCCTCTTCTTATTGTTGACTTTATTTTATATCTGTGTTTGAGGCCGTAAAAATGAAAGAGTAATTTGAGTGCCTTTCACAGAATTGGAAAAAAAGTCGCTTGGAACATCCAAATGAGCTTGAAGTTTTATTCTAAGGTTTAAGAAGTCATCGCCAGTCTTTTACGTGGGGTGACATTAAAAAGATGAACCTGAGGGCCACATGGATAGAATATAAATGATAATATTACAAACAAAGAGAAATGTTAGGACAACAATCTTGGCTTTAGCGTCTGTGAGTTTCATGACTCAGCATTTCAACAGCCCATGTGCAGTTACATTTTTTCTGAGGAAAGAGATTCATGAGCTTCAATAAAACTTTAGGGGAAGCTCTGAATATAACAAAGAAGCACAGGATGAATGTCCCAGGCTGGGCTGACAGGGAAAAAAATGCAAGGAAGGAAATCCATAAAGTTGTTTGGGGACAGAACTTGAAAAATGGTTTTGATGTTTTGTTTTTGTTTTGTTTTTGTTGTTCTGTTTTTGGATTTTTTTTTTTTTGCAATAAAGGAAAGAAATGAGTGAATGAAAATATTACAAAATTAACTGTCTCACAATCTACTGTCATAAATGAGGAAGAACGTTAGGTACTTGTTTAGGTTGAGTGACAAGGAAATATGCAAATGGAACTTTGTTATATGGGTGATTTAGTCCACTTTCTGGTGCTGTTGAAAAACATTCAAGATAGAGGGATTTATAATGTAAAGAGGTTTATTTAGTTTATGGTTCTGAAAGCAACAAAGACCAAGAACACAGTGCCAGCAGCCGCTCAGCTTCGGGCTTCAGCTCATGGTGAAATGCAGGAGAGACTCGAGGAAGTGCATGAAATTAAGCAGGAAGAGGCTTTGCTTATTAACAACCGGTGCCTTTGCTAACTAATCCGGCCTCATCAGAGCGATCTCTCATTTCCTTCCCACTCTAAAAGTAATCCCTGCATGAGGAGGCAGAGACCAGAGGAGCCTTGAAACTCGCTGGCCACTGCTTCACTAAGTGATTCTGTAGGCTCTGGCTTCAGTGAGCGACTCTGACTCAAAAAATAAGGGGATGAGTGGCTAAGGGAGACACCCAGCATTGACCTCTGACCTGCATGTCCACAGTGCACACAAATGCACGTGCACACGTAAACACATACACGCAGAGACAGCTGAGGGTTAGAAATGAGAGGTCTAAATGACCAAGAAAACAAACCTGTGCTTTTTTCCGTGGCCAGTGCCATCAGCATTGCAATGTGCCTGTGCTCCCCCCTACAAGTAGTAAATGTGGGTCTTGCTGTCAGTCACCAGCAGGCACCAGCAAGTTAGTTGGGAAAGGACCTACTTATCAAAGCAGGTGTTGGTTTCTCCTCTTCTGACGTCACTAACACAGCACGTTCTTTGACAGCCAAGGTTGTTCGCAGACCTGGGAAGCAGTGAAGATGGGGTGCATGGAAACAGAAAAGATGTGGGAGTGGAGCTCTGTGACCACATGAACCTCATTGACCCCCACACCTGACCCTTTTCTCTGTAAAGACATGGTTTCAACAGTTACATAAATGAGACAGTTAGAAATCTCATGCATTGACTTACCCCCCCCCCCCCCAAATGCCTGTAGTGACTAAATCAATATCACTAGGCTGGTGAATAATGCTCTTCTAGCTCTTCTTATGGCTTCATTATTACTGTGTGTGTGTGTGTGTGTGTGTGTGTGTGTGCAAGCATGAGCATGTGTGGAAACGCCTCTATGTGCAAATTTGTATGCATAAATCTATAGATGCCAGAAGTAGTTCTCTGTTTTTTCTTAATGTTGTTTTCGCATTCAGAATTTTTATTTCAAAACAGAAACTACAGTAACATTAATAGAAAGTATATATGAAGATATTCACAACCTGGTCATTGACAAGTGGAAAAACTCCACCCAGCATTACTGACAACTCACTGAGAGCTGAAGAGCTAAGTTAGAGGAGTCATGTTTCCTTCAAAGCCCCCTTCATAGCTACTTGAGTTTTTATCCAAAGTCTCAATGACCACAGAAAGTGAATAAGTACTGAAACACTGTTTGACTAAAGGGTCTAAAATGTTAAGCACCAAGGAGAGACAGTGGGATCCAGTGACCTACGGAAGAGGGGTGAGGGTCATCAGGGTCATCTCCATTTATGAAAGAAGTGGAGAATGAGGGCATGAGTTGTGGAGGGATCTGTGGCTTATGGCGGGAGAGAATCTTGACATTGCTCCCAACATACTGAAATGCCATATTTCCTAATCCTTTTACAGAAAGCCTCCCCCTTCCCACCACTGCGTCTTCAGGAGCCACAGCCCTGACCTCACACTTTTACATTGTCTGGGTTTTGGTTTTTTGTTTTGTTTTGGTTTGGTTTTTGGTTTTTGGTTTGTTTGTTTAATCTATTTATTTTATAGGTAAGGGTGTTTTGTCTGCATACACGTATGTGTACTGTATGCACGCCTGGTGCCTGAAGAGGTCAGAAGAGGGCATCAGATCTCCCAGAACTGCAGTTACAGACGATTGTAAGCAATCATGTGGGTGCTTAAACTGAACCCTAGTCCTCTGCAAGAGCAAAGGGTGCTCTTAGCCACTGAGCCATCCCTCCAGTCCCCAGGTTCTGATCACTCCTAAAGAATTCCATCTTTTAAATCTGTAAGAATCCACAGAACCTATAGGAACCCCAGGGAACAGGCGGAGCACCCCCTCCAACAGGACAACATTACCAATAGTGCCACTCTCTGTGAGCTCTGTGGGAGCCATTGTCATTCAGATTGTCACATGGCGAGACCCGCCACAGACCCACCTCTCCATCAGGGTTTTATTAAATAAGTTAAAGAATGGGCTGAGTACACTGCCCACGCTTCCTTCATGTCTGCTGAAAACTGGCCAAGAAAATAGAAAAATCATGTGCTGCAAGAGATAGTGTGTCAGACTCCCACCTTGGAATCTGAGGAGCTGTGCCGTATAAGAAAACTGTGAGTAAATTCTTTCAACGGGCTCAACATCGGCCTCTGGAAAGGTAAGTCGCAGCTGAAGGGCTTATTATTTACAGAAGTGTGAAAGAAGGAAGTAAAACAATCAGAAAAAAAACCTTGTTTGCTTGCTGAGCCAGCAAACCACAGTGACCCAGTTGAACACGGCACTCAGGGATGTTACACCCAGGGACGTCAAAGTCTCAACAAGCTCTTCTCTTCCTCCCCATCTGTAGACTCAGTGATCGGTCAGGATATGGGGATGGTAACTGCAACTACAGTGCAGACTCCACAAGACATTCCTCAGCCCCGAAGAAGAATAAAATTATGTCATTTCAGGAAAAATGAGAGAATCTTGAGTAACTAAAGTTGTTTCTCTTGTTAAGACCAAATAAAATCATGATGCACACAGCAGATTTTATATGAAAGAGGTTTATTAGATGAAGATGAAGAGAGAGAGAAGAGAGGAAGATATGATAGGGGGAAGAGAGGGGGTGCCCCGACAGAGAAAGGGGAGAGGGCAAGAGAGGAGAGGGCAAGAGACAGACAAGAGAGAGACAAAGTGGTGGGCTGATCCTTTTAAAGACTTAACCACACCTGCCAGGTGTGGCTACCTGGCTGGCGACACATGATGACATCATAGGTTGCTAGGCAACCCAGAAGCAGGCTGCCTAAATACTAACATCTCTCTCCTGTAAAACACTAGGTTGGCCGACACTGTGCTCCATAATCATGAGTGAGCCAGGCGATTTCTATCACCACGTCTCCACCATCATCCTCAACTTAGGCTTTCATCTCCTGTTTTAATACAACTGCGTTCACTCCTGCCATCATAACTGCATTCCAGCCAGCAGAAATAGGAGGGAGGACTCTAAAATATGCCCCTTTTGTTTGAAGATGTGATGGAAGGATTTCTCTTAACTGTTCCTTTAGAATACAACCAGTGTTTTCATCTGAGACAAAGAATGCTTGAAAGGTTCTATTCCAGGGAGCTACGTACGCAGTTCAAACTTCTGAGCTCTACCATCAGGGGAAGACGTGTTCTAAGGGACAATCAATAGTCCTCACCACCAAGTAACAACCAGTTAGCCCTGTGTGTCAGGGAAGAGTCTCAAACTTGTTGAGGGGATGAGTGACCTAATGATTGTAGATTCATGAGATGCCCAATCTCAGCACTGAATTACCTTCACAAAACATTTGTGCTACAAGCAAAGTGGAGGAAAACTAGGGCATTGGGGCCAATCTGTTTGGGGACTGGGGTGACCCCATCCGTTTATGAAAATAGGAAAGAATCCTCATTCTATAGACAATGAGAAAACAGCTTCACACTGTTAGGTCAAGTGTGTTTCAAGCTTACTTGACTGAAGTTTGTTGGTGTTGTTGAGCCCCAAATCCCACAGAACCGGCATGCTGAGATCCATGTTTATTGCTGTCACTGTAGCCATATGACAGAATTAGCTTAGTGTGTGCATTGCATCAAAACAGTGAAGTTTTGTTCGGCCACTAAGAAGCATGAAATTACATTATTCGCAGGAAAAGGCACTGAACAAAAGAAGCAGAATTCAGAAAGACAAATATTGGGCGTCTTCTTTCCCGTGAAGGACTATAGGTTTTTAGTTAATGTGGTAGGAAGAGCTGGTGGCATGGCAGGCAGTAAAACGATGGCCTCACAGGCATGGGGACCTGAGTTCAAAGCCTTAACAAGCACATGATAGCACATGACTGTACACACAGCACTCTGAGGTAGGGCTGGAGACAGGAAGATGCCCAGAACCTTGCTGTCAGCAGGCCTGGTCTATGTGGGGAAGTTCCAGCCCGTGAGAGACCCTGTCTCAAGGACCCTCAAGATGGAGGGTGCCTGAGGACCTATATCCAAGATCTGACCTCCAGAAGTATGGCATGCATGTGAACCCCTGCACCCACGTGTCTACCTACACACACACATACAAAAAAAAAATGGAATGAAAGTGAAAAGAAACCCATTTTGGAGAAACAAGGAAACCAGCAAATGTGGGGAGAAATAACCAAAATACATAATACACACACATAAACATCATAATGAAACACTGCTTGGGTCAGTAAAATACCCTTTTCAGAAAGAACTTCTAAAAACAAATAATTCTGAAATGTTAGTGCTCACTACAGTGCTGCAAAGTACATGTTAGAAAACACTAAAGTTCGTCTGCCAAACCAGGAGAACTTCACCAGCAGGAATTACCGGTGTTAGTTCTACTAAGAAAATCACAGCTCTACGCTCTTGGAAAATAAACCCCCAGACTAAGAAAAATGAGATGCTGCTGAGTCCCAGGTGTGTGTGTGTGTCGGTGGGTGTGGGTGTGGGTGTGCATGTGTGGGTGTGTGTATGTGTCTGTGTGCCTCTGTGTGTGTGTGTGTGTGTGTGTGTGTGTGTGTGTGTGTGTGTGTGTGCGCACATAGGTGTACGTGTTCCTGCTAGCGTGTTTGTGTGTATATGGGAAGGTATGCTTGTGTTTGTGTTTCTGTGTGTTCATGAACAGGTTTGTACACGCTTGCATGGGTGTGTATATATGTCTGTGTGTGTTGTTTGTTTCTGCGTGGCTGTGTATGTGCCCGTGTGTGTTTGTATGTGTGCATGCATACATGAGTGTCTACATAAACGGATGTGCTTGGGTGGGTGGGTGTGTCTGTATGTGTTTGTGTGTGTGTGTGTGTGTGTGTGTGTGTGTGTTTACATGCATGGGTATGTGTGGCTGTGTATTTGTACTTGTTACTTTTGCATTTGTTTCATCCACAAAGGTGGTAGAAACAAAATATTTTAATGAAATAAGAAAAAATCTTGAGGAAAAAAGAATGCCTTATTGAGAGACCAAAGAATTAAAACTCAGTGAGTATTGTTTTAAAGTTTAAAGCAGAAGCCTGAACGAAGGCCAGCCAGGTGGAGACATGTCCAGCCACCTGCGGACCACCTGCGGGAAAGAACCAGCCTTATTGCATTCTTCTCCTGCCCACTAGAGATACAGTTGCTAGGAAACCGGCCCCTCTCCCCTAAAACAGCCAAACAAGGGAAGCTAAACCATTAATGGTTTGGGGGCCTTCTTATAGCCAGCCAATCAGTTCAAAATGCAGCATCCCCTTTCGTGTTTCAACCAATAGGTGCTTGCCAGGCAGAATTACCCTGCTTTGGGTGCACTGGAAGGGGCCGGACTCTTTAAATCACCCAACTATCGGGAGCGTGAGGTTCTCTGCTCTCACTGCTTCGGAGGTGAGGGTGTGTGAGCCCAAGCTGTAGCTTGTAATAAAAAGATCCTCATGTGTTTTGCAATAGACTCAACTCCTGGTGGTGGTCTTTTGGGGTCTCACGAATAGGGCATCACACTATCTACTGCTTAGATTCTACCAACAACTAGCAAAATTGCCCCAAATGTGTAAATGAAGCATGTGAGCGTAAGTCACAAAATAATCAAGAGACCTTGAAAAGGTAACAGGCTCTCAAAACACAGTCTCTGGTTTCTGGTAACCTTCCTATATGCAGTCAACGGCTAAGCAGAAGCTGTAATAGAAACAAAAACTTCATTTTGGTTGCAACGAAATACAGATTCCCTGACAGAATCCAAATATGCTGCCAAAGGGTCTTCCCTTTCCCCAGAGATTGTTTACCATGTATATGACCTTGAAGAGCGACCTTGTGAGTCTTCTGGGCCTCTGCGTCTTGTTCCATGAGCCTCGCCATCCTCTGCTCCCTCTAGGAGGGAACGTTAATGGCCCGGATCTCATGAGGATCTCCTGTGCTTCATCACAGCTGCTCTGTTCAAGATGCTGACGACCAGCATCCAACCATCCCTCCTCTCACTCTTCATCTGGCCTGCTGTGAGCCTCTCAGCGGTTGTCTAGAACAAAGCAGCGGCTCCGTGAGCGCTCTGGGTGCAGCAGCTTTGAACCAGCTAAGCCAATTGCCATTCCTTCATCTGTTTTCCTTCTTCCAAAACCGGTTGCCATTTCCTACCTCCTGCTGGGTCCTCTCACACTCCTTTTCACTTTGTTCCTCATCTATCATTTTATATAAATGGAGGAAAGAGAGAGATCAAAAATACTTAAGGTCAGCCTCTGGATTTCAACCCAATGCTGCCTAGAACCTAGGAACCATGCATACACTCCAGCTTGCCATTTTGTAACTTTCATTCTCGGAAGTTGATTGACAAGTGGCGATAAACATTCATTGAAGGACTCGGCAAAAGTATTCTAATATCTTCCTTGTGAGATATTTGCCTGGCTTTGGCTTTGTGTTTTTGTTTGTTTGTTTGTTTGTTTGTTTGTTTGTTTGTTTTATGAAATGAGATTTTTGGAAATACACATCAGATATAATGTATAAAATTCATATCCTTTTGCTAATTTAAATGCTCTTGTAAGTTAGGAGGTGTGGAGGGCTAAGCATGGTTTGATCTCCCATTTCACACACAGTTTTCGTAATGTCGAAAAGGAGAGAGAATAACCTTGGTCCAAGCATTTGGGACCTCAGGTGTGATAGCAAACAGCCAGAATCAAAGGAGAAAGTGCAAAGGGTGGACATGGAGGGCAGGAGAGTTCAGCAAAGCTTGCTGCTTCACTCCTCTTGAATAAGATTCATGGGCCTAGATTGAATGTTTAGGGCAAACAGACTCCTGAAAAGGAGAAAGTTAACATGCTGATTTCTAATTCACCCACTAACCTAACTCTCACTAATCCTAAAATCACAGTCTGTCTCTCCAAGCCTGAGACTTCAGTTATTCACACTGAATTTCCGTAGTGATGGTGATGGGGACATTTAGAAAAGAGGCTGGGTGAGCCGGATGTATGGAGTGAAGGGGCCCTGCTCCACGGGAGTGGGGCCTGCTCCAGGAGGACAGTCCAGATGCCACTGTGTAAGGTCACTTGCTCCATGCCGCGCCCAGCAGCCATTCGCTACCTGACCTCAAGGTGAACGACGCTCATTGGAATCATCACTGCTCAGCCTGATGGAGCTCAAGAACCCATCCTGGCTACCCGGAGGAAAACCAGAAAGAGTGGTAGTTTCTTCACTGTAGTATCATCTAGTCTGACTTCTGGCCATCTTGTTCAATCTTAAAACACGTTGCTGGGTGCTGGGTGCATGCCTATAAGCCCAGAACTCAAGAGAGGCAGAGGCAGGCAGATCTCTATGAGTTCAAGGCCAGCCTGGTCCACAAAGCAAGTCCAGGACAGCTAAGGATCCACACAGAGAAAGCCTGTCTTGAGAAAAAACATTAAGCACACCCAAAATCAGGCTCCCTTTAGCAAATCTTTATTCTTTTACTACATATTTGTTTAAAAGAATTTAATAGGCAACAAAAATGTCTGAATTTTCTTCAATTTTAGCCATTTCCATCTCTGAGCTTAGAAAGATTTTTTTTAATATTCTCTAAAGTTTCATTTAATGAATGCAAAAAAAAAAAAGTCTCTAAAAATTAAATAATTAATGAGAACTTTCTCTTCCAGAAGGAAATTAAATGAATAACAAGTAGTTTTGTTATTAGGTTTTGAATGATTTTAATTTCTTAACAGTGACTACAAAGAAAATAACCAGTGTTACAATGTATAGTTTCTGATGATGATAAGAATAATGGAATTTTTATTTGCAGTCTTAATCAGGGAGAAGGTTAACAAGCAATTTGCCGGAGTGCGGGCTGAGGATTATGAAGTTCCATTCACACACAAATGATAAAATGCGTTGCCGTGGAGAAGGACTGGTCACAACAGGAGTGTCCTGGCTCATTTGAAATTCATCAAAGCAGCAATTATCCGATAGAAAGGAGGCGACTCCGTTCTACAGTCCACGAGTTTTCTGGGAATATTGTACAGGGTGAAGGAGAACCAGATGTGCTAAGTCAATCTTGATCAAGCCTGCACGCTGGTACCGCCTGGGAAGAACACTGAATCTCTAGCCCCTTTTCCAGTGACCCTGGTTTGCTTTCTACGTGAGAGGTGCTCTAAAAAGTGGAGTGCCTAAGGCTCTCTGGGGTGACTCTAATGTCCCTCAAGCAGGAGAAGGTTACCGGAAATGTCAGTGCATGCCTCTGACCAAAAATGGAAGCAATAGTGAAACTGTAAATTAAAAAAAAAAAAAAAAATTAAGTATGTGTGTGCAAGCATGCATGCACATGTATGTGCAAAAATAAGTGAGAAGACGAGGAGACCAGAAGACGAGGGCATGGGAGTCCCTGGAGCTGGAATTACAGGCAGTGTTAACTGCCCAACATGGCTGCTGGGAACTGACCTTGGAGCCTTGGCAAGGGCATCAGATCGCATTATAGATGGTTGTGAGCCGCCACGTGGTACCGGGAACTGAGCTCAGGACCTCCCGACGAGCAGACAGTGCTCTTAACTGCTGAGCCATCTCTCCAGCCCCCACCGAGACACTTTCCAAGCCCCAACAGTAATCACAGGTTTGAAACGCAACATTTATGAGGGCTTTGCGAGAGGTTAATTGTATCGGCCTGTCCAAAGAGAAGTGAAAAATCAAAATAGAGAAAAAAAAAAGCGTGGATGGAGTCTAGAACGTTGACTAGAAAAACAACACAGCGTGCCTGCCATCTTGAAAGTATTACATTTTGTGTGTTACATAGTACCTGTTAGGGGAGCAAACTAATGTAGTAATAGAAATACGAAAGAAAATAGAATCCAAAAGTGTGCAAAGATTGCATTCACATAAACTTAATGAGAATTGCATTAGTACACAATAAAAAAGTAAATTTCAAATTTTTTATTCAGTATTTTGGATATTTAAAAGACCGGTTGCGGGCTGGAGAGATGGCTCAGAGGTTAAGAGCACTGACTGTTCTTCCAAAGGTCCTGTGTTCAATTCCCAAAAAACAACATGGCGGCTCACAACTATCTATAGTGAGATCTGGTGCCCTCTTCTGGTGTACTGGTGTACGTGCAGGCAGAATACTGTATAAATAATAAATAAATCTAAAAAAAAAAAAAAAAAGGCCAGTTGCCCTCCCCTGGAAAGTCAGGCTGTAATCAGTAACATAGCTACCTGGTTCTGTTAACCAATGGAGGCAAGAGGTTTGCTTTCCAGGCAAGCCTGGATTATTTGGCTTCACTGCAGTTTGTGAAGTCAAACTCTTACTCAGATGGTAGCACTGAACCCAGGATGAAGAGAGCAGAGACAACCTGGCTACCGCTGAGCTGTGCCTAGAGGAAGGTTTGTGAAATACCCCGGGAACAGAGAACATGCATGTTAGTTACTGGCAGACCACGGTCCTCACTTCTGGGGTCTTCACATCACTCTCTCTCAGCTGCCACTCAAGTTGCCTGCATTTCCCCACTGTCCGGGAACCAGGAGGTCACTCTGGCATGGACCCACATGTGTCTGCTTGTTACACGTTACATCCTCTCTGATCAGAAAAAGGACTCACTCCAGGACTTGGAGAAGTAGTTTGGAGTTGGTTCATAGTTACCCTCAAATGTCATGGCATGAACTTTGGATCTCATTTATTAAGAGGAAGGAGAATGTTCACAGATTTTTTTTTTTTAGATAAGTAATGTGATCAGAGCTCTGTGTAGAGAGAGGACTCTGACAGCAGCTAATTTAGCTAATTTAATATGAAGAGAGAGAGAGCAAGGACTAAACGATATTTATAAATGAATAACACGTTATTGAAGCAGCAGGGAGGCCACTCATAATTAGTTATTACAGTTATTAAGACACAAGAGGCGTTTCTGACAAACTAGATGAGACCTGACCTTCTTGCTCTACCCTAATTATCACTGTGTCGAGCTGAGATTGCTACCGCACAGCAACAACGTGAGTAAAAGCGTATCCTCTCGGATACCCCAGGTTCCAAGTCCAGGGCTGACAGAGCATCACTGGTTAACCATCCTCAGTTGTCAGAAATATTATCCCTCAATTACCACTGCAAGGGCAAACTTTCACTTTTTCAGTTGTATCAGGGAATTACCCGGGACTTCCCCATCCTCATCTCCACTGCTCTCAACACACAAATATACATCCACCTGCATACATTCAGAAGCAGGTGCACACCTGTAGATGTGCACACACACACATGCACATGAGGATGCGCATGCATGGGCAGGTACATCCTTCAACACATAAACAAGCATGTCCTGTGGTCATGTATGTATGTATACCCATGTACACCAACCTGAGTGTATACACCGGCATCCATGAAGCTTTCTTTAAAGTGTCATGAAGACCTGCTAGTTGCTCCACCTTTGCTGGACCCATATTCCAGACATGCCTGATTTCACACTGTCCTACTTCCGGTTTTAGATTGTCCGTTTTGAGCTCAGCAATCAATGCCAGATTGTAGTTACTACATCAGTGCGTGGTAGTTCCCATTGAGGCCAAATCCTTCCCACCAGTCCCAGACTGGCCCTTCCCATGTGCCCCTCCCACTCAACCTCTTAAGATTGACAGGTTTTCCATGCCCCTATTTGGACTCCATCTCCATCAGTCCCGAGTGACCCACATGCCAGAGCTTCGGTCTTCACGGAGTTCAGAGTCAGACCACATCCTTAAGTATATGGATATAGACACTAACATGGAAGCTTTCCAGACGCCATAATTTAATGTTTTATGGAGGTTCCATTACACAGTCACAACTGCTTGAACCATTAGCTACGGGTGGTTAGCTTAATCTTCAGCCCTCTCCTCTCCCAGGAGGCCTAGGCTGACTCCTCTAATCACGCCCTGCACAGGGTTTCACTGGAATAAAAAGACACTTCTATCACAAAGGATATTCAAAGGGATTTGAGAGTTTTCTGTCAAAAATTAGAGACAAAGGCTAAATATGTATTTATCAAGCTTTCTCTTTCTAACGTCAATTAGTGCAGGATAATTTTCTTCCCTTATTATTTTCCAGTGTTTACAAATAATGTACTATGTACATGCATGCATGCATACATACATACATACATACACAGGAATACATAATGAACAGATTCTGAGTCTAGATATAGTAGCACAATAGTCTTCAGGACTGACTGAAGGAAATCACAAACAGCGCTGGGATTTTCATAGTGAGAGGCTTTAATCAGGGCCCTGGTTAGCAGATGTGAGAAGGCTGAAGCAACATAGATGAAAAACAGCAAGAAGCAGATACATTCCTATGGCTAAGGGGAAGAAGCGCAAAATGCAGAAGCGTCGAGGTCAGTTAGTGATATTTTTGCTCATGCTGGTCAGTGCCTAATGCCTAAGGGGAACACCAGTTACAGTTGCTGTGATGAATGCTTGAAGGATGGACAGCACACAATGGGACTGAAGGACTACGAGAAGCTGGGAGCTGGCATGTGACCGATTTGGGAATAAGTCTGTGTTTTGATTCTTTTTGTCTTAATCTTGAGTTTCTTTGGTTTGTTTTTGAAACAGGGTCACCTCTATCCCAGGCTGACCTCAAACTTACTCTATAGCCAAGGATGGCATTGAACTTCTGATCCTCCTGACTCCACCTTCCAAGTGCTGGGATGACAGAGGTGTCCCCCCCAAGCCCGCGGTACTGGGGATGGAATCTGGGCTATATGCTTGAACTTTGCTAGCTGAACTACATCTCCAGCCCCTAACCCACATTTTTAAATATCCTGTTAGTAATGGTGACATAAAATTATTTCAGGCTATGAAATTAAACATTTCATTTTTGCAGCACTGAACATATTCTGGGAAAATATGTCAGTTACTATATTAAAATGTCAGGCACAAGGCTATTTCCGATTCCACCCTTAATCTCCTAAGTGTGTGAATTTTTCAACAACAGAACTTAAGTTTTTGAGATTATTGGAAGTATATGAAAATGCACAATAAAAGTACATTCATTTTTTTTTCAAGAGAGCTTCTTTTTCTGACTAACAACAATGAAAAACAGATGGCAAGTGTTTACCCAAACTATAGGAAAAAAAAGACCATTAGAGTCCTAAGCCTGCTTGTTTTTTGTTTTTGTTTTTGATTCATCGAATAGACTTCTCAAAACCACCCTAAATCCAATGCCTTGATCCCATGGGAAATTGCTCAATCTTAAACTGACAGGTCATGGGCTGGGGAGATGGCTCAGTTAAGAGATTTTGAGTTTTATCCCCAGAAAACACTTGAAATCTCAGCACTGGGAAGACAGAGAGAAATGGATCTCTGGGTCTCCCTGATTAGCCAGCCTAGACAATTTGGTGAACTCCAGGCCAGTGAGAGACACTGCTTCAAACAAAATGATGATGACACCATAGGAGCCACACCTCCACATGCATGTGCACACATTTGCACACACATGTGCACCCCCCCACATGAAGGCGCACACAAGCAGCCTAAGCGACTCCATCTCAATTGTTTCTGTGAACAAATACCATGCACACATGTAGCGTCTCACGTTATAAGGTAGCAAGTGACTTTCGGGTGTTTCCGATCTTTAACAGCTATCTTGAAAGATAGGAGTATCTGTCAAGAATGTTCCTTAAGGGCCAGCAAGTTTGCTCAGTGAGTAAGGCCAAGTGACACCAAGCCTGACATTGTGAATTCAATCCCCAGAACTCACATGATAAAAGGAATCCTGCAAGCAGCTGGATTCCTCTGACTTACAAACACACACACACACACACACACACACACACACTACTTTTAAAGGAATGCTCCCTAAATAAGTTTATTTGCCTATAATAATCCAAAACAAAACTTCAACATATTTTACATCTTGGGTGTAATTCATATCTTGAGCCCTAATGTGTGTGTGTGTGTGTGTGTGTGTGTTTGTTTTTTGTGTTTTTGTTTGTTTGTTTGTTTTAAGTCATTGAATGTGCTGATAGTCTGGTAACTTTTTAAATATTTATTTATTTATTATGTATACAGTGTTCTGTCTGCATGTACACCTGTGTGCCAGAAGAGGGCACCAGATCTAGATGGTTGTGAGCCACCATGTGATTGATGGCTGGGAATTGAACTCAGGACCTCTGGAAGAGCAGCCAGTAGAAGGGCTCTTAACCTCTGAGCCATCTCTCCAGCCCAGATACTCTGGTAACTTTTTAAAAGCAGAAAACTGGCCACATAAGACAGGCCTGTTGGGAGCGCTCTGAAATGCTAACTGTTCAAGAGACGTAGGAAAGAGGATTGCAAGTTTGAGGCTTGCCAGGGCTAGTTAGCAAAACCTTATCTCAAAACAAAAGATGAAAAAAAAATGGGCTGAGAATATAGCATAGAGGCCGAGTGCTTACCCAGCATGTGTGAGGCCCTGGCTTCAAGCCCAGCATCACAAGACAGAGAAAAGTCACAGAGCTTTGTGTGTTATGGGGTTAAGGGATGAATTGGAAGTGAGAGAGTGGGCACTGGATTAAATCCAAACATTTTATATGCATGAATGATTATTATGTAAAATATTCTAAATTTTACACGTTAAGTGTTTTGGGTGCACCATTAAGAGACAAAAACTCCAGCAATCTCTTTAATGTTTTTCCTTCAGCATTTAATCACAATTTTCATTTTAACCTTCCCATCAGGATCTATTGTCAATGATTTTATCGAATCCAATTGTACAACGCAAGATGCTTAATGAATAAAGACCCGTGGGCTTTCTGAAACATTTGTTATTGTTAATTGTGCACATCCATACAATCAAAGAGAGCAATGGAACAATTTCTCTGCAAGTCTAGTGTCTGCCAAGAAACCAGTGGACCAGCAGAGGGAAATGCATACTAAAAACATATATTGGACAGTAAGAGCACATTTTCCCAGCCCTATGAATCAGTTAGATGGAACAAAATATGGAAGAAGACAGGCCTGAACCAGCAGAAATTGATTTTCTAATAGATCTGAGGGCTGTGGAGCGTAAGGTGAAGGCCCATTCTGGGTTTGGCTTCTATTGGGGATTTCCTTCTCAGCCTCGAGAATGGGTAGAGAACCCTGGTCCTGATGCCTCTTCCTCTTTTTACAGGCATCCCAGAACTGAGAATGAATCCTGCCCTCGTGGTTCCATTTAATCTACACCATCTCCTCACAGGTCTGCCCCGAGCCTGGGGCTGCACAGGGACTTTCCAGGCAGACACACTGTGTGCTCATTACTTTTCACCTTCATGTGCCTCCATACCCGACGAGAAGCCACTTAAGGGAAGAAGGATTTGTTTTGCACAAGGTCTGAGGAGATACAGTCCGTTACAGTAGGGAAGGTACAGCTGTGGGAACAGGGCTTGAAACTACCAATGCGAGGGCAAGCCTGCCTCTCCCCATCTCAGCAGACCAGGAAGGTGGAAGGGGGAATGCTGGCCCTCGGCCGCCTTTTTGTTTTTCGTTTTCATTCAGCCAAGGACTCCAAGACAGCTGTGTGGGTCTGCCCTTCTGGTTAAACCTCTGTATAAAAACATACCCAGAGGTGTGAGACCCTAGGAGACTCTCAGTTCAGTTGACCGTGAAGAGTAATCATCGCACCTAGTGACATCAGAGCCATCTTAGTCTGTGTAAGTAGCTGTCTGGCATGCACACAACGATGGGATCTCCTACAAAGGTGACCTGTGAACCTGTGACTGTACGGTCACAACTGTTAGGAGCCAGGTGCTCCCCTAGCCCGTCTTCAGTGACTCAGAGCCAACAGCCACGTCGTCACCAGCCGCCAAATGTGACACTCATACCCACCATCACTGCCCTTGTTCAGTCTCTCAATCTCTCTCCCCTCTCTCTGTCCCTTCTTGCTCTCTGTCTCTGTTTCTATGTCTCTGTCTCTGTCTCCTCTCTCTTATCCCTGCTCCCAGTGTGGCCTTTTGCTCCCCTTCCCCTAATAATTCTCTTGTATGAGATATGCTCCAATTTGATCCACCCAGGTATACTTTCTTCTAAAAGGAAACCCTAACAACAATGGAAGTTAAAGTTTCAACATATGAATTGGAGGGGCACAGATATTCCAACCATAATACCCATCCTTTTGAATATCAAAAGGGTTTCCCTGTGGTCAAGACACCAGTGAAGATGAAGAACATAGAAAAGTTAAAGGGGTCCATAGGACATTACAGCCAACTTACTAGAGAGAAATCTGCACAAGAACCACAGTCTAAGCAGGAATTAGAAAACGCTTCTTCATGTAGGTCTGAGGAATCAGAACTGGACTAGAAAGAGGGCTCCGTCTTAAAGTGCTTGGCACAAAGTCAGAACCAGAGTTCAGAGCCTCAGGACTCACACAACTATCGTGTGAGCTCTGCAGCACGGGAAGACAGAGACAAGGGATGCCAGAGCAAGCTGCCAATTAAGACAAACTCTATTGGCAAGCTCTAGGTTTGATGGAGAGACCCTGTCTCACTGATGGAAGAGAAACAGGGGATGATTTTCTACATCAGCCTCCAGCCTCCACAGGCATGGGCACACAGGATGTGTCTACACACATGCAAATATGCATACACATACATGGATAACAAATACATGCACTCGCACGAGTGTGCACACACACACTACATGGAAAAGGAAAAAAGAAAGAACGGGGACTTTGGAGCAGTTAAATTCAAACTTGATGCCTAGTTGAGCAAAGTACAGACAGAAAGGACACCTACCCAGAGTCAGATGCATGAAGCTTAAATAGACACCATCGTCATTCGTACCCATTGTCCTAATGGATGGCTCTCAAATTCATGTGATCCTCCTTATAGATTCCAAAATTCAGATCCATTTCAAAAATAACAAGGGGTGCTCTGAGCTACCTACCTGGCTCTCTCCACAAACAAATGAAGAAAGACAGATCGTTACTACAGGTGTCAGGGGAGGGTTAGTGGCGGGAAGGTTTAAATCATGTCTTTCTTCATTTGTTTGTTTACTTTTCATTTTATTTATATGACTCTTAGCAATTGGTGAGACCCACCCAGGAAACTCTACACGTATGTAGTTGTTTTTCCAGGACCTGGCATGGAATGAGACCCCAGCCAAGGTCTTCCATAGAACTGAACGGTGAAAGGAATGAAGGGCCAGAAGACAACTCTGTGGTGGCTGTGTCAGCTGCAGCCTGAAATGACACCTCATTTCCAGTGGCCATGGCAGTGCTCAGCATGGCCTGACAGCAGCTGTTGAGAAACAGGGTCTCTTGCTGTTGTTGGCTCTAGGTTCTGTCTCCCTGGTTCCCTTTGGTTATTGTTTGAATTCTGTTTCTTTCAGCCTCTCATCTTTTCTACCAGATCCCTGTCTTAAAATTGGTGCATCTGCTTAACAAAGCAGAGGAATCTGACTGCGGCTTTAACCGACAACTGGACACAAACCGGGTTGGCCTATGGCTATGTCTGCAGGGGGGGTTGTCTTACTAAATTAATTCATGTGTCTTACTAAATTAATTCACCCAGCCCAGTGCGGGTGGCACCATTCCTTACGCAGAAAGTGTGGAACCATATTAAGAGTTAAGAAATCGAACTTGTTATAATAATGATTCAAATGCCAAGCAACAGGTCTGCTATGAAAGAGATTTATTGTGAGAAAGGGGGAGGGGAGAGAGAGTGGAGGGTGCCCATAAGAGAGGGAGGGAAAGAGAGAGGGAGAAAAATTCAGAGGGTGAGAGCCCAGGATGGTGGGCGGGTCCTTTTTATCCGGCACGCACCTGATCTGCACCTGGCTGCAGCAGGCGATGACGTCAGACGTTGGCTGGAAGCAGGCTATTGGAACAGCGGACCTGAGCAGGCAGGTGTCCAGTTGCTCTCTGCTCTTGGCTGTGGCGACTCCCTTGCAATGACAGACCATTACCCGGAACCATGAGGCAAAACACACCCTTTCTCCGCCCCAATGGCTTTTTATCAGGGCTTCTTATCACAGGGACAGAAACAAAAGTCAGAAGCCTCCGTGAGAACTGGCGTGGAAGAAGTAGGAAGGGAAAATTGGAGGATAGAGAGGAACCCAGCAATCGATTTGGGCCATGCAAATGCAAAATGATCTACCAGCTGCTTTCTCTTGTTTTGTCCCGGAAGCTAGCAGGGCCTTTTCAATAGGTTCTCCCAGAAGATTTAAAATGCTCCCTGAGGTTTTGCAGTGCAGGGCCGGTCCGCTGGGCGGCAGGTGTCATGTGGCCTGTGTTTCAGACCATGGTGCGTTCCTGTGCTTCCTAGTCTCCTTTCCTGTGGCCTTCGTGGTCCGGGCTGTGGGCTACCACCTGGAATGGTTCATCACGGGGAAGGATTCTCAGCCTGTGGAGGAGAAAGAGAGCATCTTGGAGCGCCGAGAGGACCGAAAGCTGGAGATGCTGCCGCTTCCCAAGGACCTCACTCAGGTGGTGAGCCTGAAGGACAAGCTGGAATTTGCCCCTAAAGCACTCTTGAACAGGCTGCCCTCCGGAGGGCCCAGGTCCCTGTGGTGCACAGGGCTGTAACATGCCCTGCCACCGTGTTGACCCTGACTCAGGACACACATCTGCTTTGCTGCTCACTCCAGCCTCTCTGCCCCCACAGCCACACATACTGGGTGGTGGTCTTTTATGACTGTGCAGCTGCGGCAAAGAGAAAGTAGATATGGCCCTCCCCATGACCGCGCAGGATTCTGCTCTTACCTGGGAGTACTGCAGGGAGGACCCCGGGGGAGTGAACACTGGTCTCAGGCTCCCTGGGGAGGGGCTTGGCCTCAACTAGGAATGGTTGTGGTCTGTTTGTTGCCATTAGGAGGGCCACTTCCATGTCTAGTTTTAGTCTTTGCACTGGAAAGAATTCGGAAACCCTCCCCCACCCCCGCGCCCCCGTTCCCTTGATGAGTTTCTCTTATTTTCTGTGCACTTCATTGGCTCAGGAATGGGATTCTCAGGGGAAGGAAATGTTTCTGTTGTGGGGAGCTCAGGCTGTTTACCTCGGGGTGAGGGGGTTTGTGCCTGGAAATAATCACTGTCTTCCACTCTTCCTCACCTGTGCATTAAGGACCTCATAAAGTGGAAAAAAAAAAAATGCTCCCTGAGTCTGAGTGGTTAAGAAAGGAGTGTCTCCTTGATTTGCTTAGCTAGCTCTTTGAGTCAGCTCCCCCGACAAGGGTCAGGCAGCTTGAAAAGCTGCTGCAGAAGGCGTCTAGAATGCAAAACGTAGCCAAGTTCTGAGAAGCAATTTATTCTCAGCCTGGTGTGTTCCAGCAATAGGAACCCAGGGGTCTTTTTTTTAACTCCCATGTCTGGCACAAATGGGCTTTAGTGGATTCCGAATCACAAAGATATTTTAGGAACAACTTTTAGAGGAACATTTGAAACTTTGTAGCATAGCAGGGTGTAGTTTGCTACTGCACTGAATTTCCACAATCTGAATTTTGAGAGTTTTTACAGCACCTGCTGTTGTGACGCCATCCAACTTCCTCTGGCTGAATTCATAAGCAGATAGGAGACCTACAGTGCTGAGAACTGGGTAATTGGAAAATTTAGGAGGAAAACGAGGTGCATTGCTCTTTTTCTCAGAAATGAGCCCACACAAAGCAGCATGAGACATCTACATTTTCACACCAACTAATTAAAATTTCTTGAGTCTTACCTCATTAGACTGATTGCATCTGAGCTAAACATATGCAAAGGCTCCTACAGTTGGCACAATTAAAATAATACAGGATGTAAGGCCACTGCAATTGCTGTTGTAGAAGAGGGGCCTCTTTTTTTTTTCTACAAGGTATTGACATGTGCTGTTGGAATGTATCCATCCATGTATTTCCCCATGCATGGGTCAGACCTTAAGGTAAATTTAAAAAGAATTTTGGAGGCTGAGGCTGAAAGGAGCAAGTTAACTTTACAGGTTTCTTTACGAATTCTATGCCCCATATTAAACTAACTTCTCCCAGTACTTTTCCAGAAAGCAGAAGGACGAAAGGAGAAGCCGGTGAGTTGAGACAAGATCCACCCTGTTGCAAAGGAATGCCAAAGGTCTCCACCCCGCTGCTGAGGAATGTCCAGATCTGCAGTATGAGGTAGAGTTGCCTGGCAACCAGTCCAGCCTGTCACAGCTCCCCCACCCACCCAGATCGGGGCAGGACTAGATGGACTTGGTAGTCAACCACCCTATAGCCTCTTCACCTAATCCTGTATTGTCAAGCTTGCAACCCCCCCCCCCCCAGCTTCCCTACCCTTTTTCCTTTAAAAACCCCAGGCTTTTGTCTCTCGGTGCTGTTCCTCGCTGGTTTGGAGGGCAACCACATCGAGTGACGGCTTGCATAAACCTCTTGCGTTTGCATCGATTTGGTCTCCTGAGTTCCCTTCATCTGTCTCCCTGGAAATTAGGCTTATGCTGGGCCTAACAAGGCTATGGCTCAGTTGTTAAGTATGGTTAAAAGCACTGGCCTCTCTTGAAGCGGACTCGGGTTTGATTCCCAGTGCCCACATGGCAGCTCACAACTGTCTGCAACTCCAGTTTCGGTAGATCCCATGTCCTGTTCTATCATCCTTGGGTACAAGACATAGACACAGGCAAAACACTCATACACATAAAACAAATGAGCAAACAAAAAACTTGTCTGTAAACATAGCAGAGTATCATAAATGGTGTCAAGGGTTGGCTCTCTCCCTTGGGGTAGGTGTCAGGTTGGGCCAAGCATTGGTTGGTTGTTCCATCAGTCTCTACTCTATCTCTTTACATCTTGTAGGATAAATTTTGGTTCGAAGGTTTTGCAGGTGGATTGGTGTTCCCCTCCTGCTACTATAGGTCCTGCCTGACTAGAAGGCCTTTGCAAAGCTCCCCGTCCTCCGTTGTTAGAAGCTCAACTAGAGACATCCCCATATCCTCCCTTGTAGACTATCCTGTGGCAGTTCTCTAGCTTGTCTCAGTGATGTCCTCGCCTTCATTTTCCATTTTTTTTCTCCAGACCCTCAAACCTCCCCTCCACACTCTACCCACATCTGGTCTCTCCCTGCTTCCATTTCCCTCCCCGCACTCTCTCCTATCCAGTTCCCTCTCTACTTCCTCTTCCACTGTCTATTCTATTTCCCCATCTGAGTGAGATTCATGGAGGCCTCCCTTGGGCCCTTTTTGTTTCTTAGCTTCTTTAGGTCTGTGGATTGTAGTATAGCTATCCTCTATTATGTGGCTAATATACTCTTGTTAGTGAGTATATACCATGTGTGTCTTTCTGGGTCTGGGTTACCTTGATCAGGATGATCCTTTCTAGTTCCATCCATTTGTCTGTAAATTTCATGATTTCCTTGTTAGTATTCCATTGTGTAAATGTACCACATTTTCTTTATCCATTCTTGGGTTGAGGGATATCTAGGTTGTTTCCAGTGTCTGACTATTATGATTAAAGCCACTTTGAACATAGTTAAGCAAATGTCCTGTGGTATGGTTGAGCATCTTTTCGGTATAAATGGTATAACTGGGTCTTGAGGTAGAAGTATTTCCAATTTTCTAAGGAAGCCAAATTGACTTCCAAAGTGGTTGTAAAAATTTGCACTCCTACCAGCAACGGAGCAGTGATCCCCTTTCTCTCCTTCCTTATCAGCATGTGCTGTCACTTGAGTTTTTTATCTCAGCCATTCTGACAGGTATAAGATGGAATCTCAAAGTTGCTTTGATTTGCATTTCCCTGATGACTAATGACACTGAGCATTTCTTTAAGTGCTTCTTGTATATTCAAGATTCCTCTGTAGAGAATTTTCTGTTTAGCTCTGTACCTCACTTTTTAAATTGGATTATTTGGTTTGTTGGAGTTTAATTTCTTAAGTTCTTTCTATATTTTGGAGTTTAGTCCTTTGTCAGATACAGAGTTGGTGAAGATCTTTTCCCAGTCTGTGGACTATCATTTTGTTCTGATGACAGTGTCCTTTGCTTTACAGAAGCTTTTCAATTTCATGAGATCCCATTTATTGATTGTTGATCTTAGATTCTGTGCTATTGGTATTCTGTTCAGGAAGTTCCTGTGCCAATGAGTTCTAGGGTATTCCCCACTTTTTCTTCTAACAGGTTTAGCGTGTCTGGTTTTATGTTGAGGTCTTTAATCCACTTGGACTTGAGTTTTGTGCAGGGTGATAAATATGGGTCTATTTGCATTTTTATACAAGTAGACATCAAGTTAGACCAGCACCATTTGTTGAAGATGATTTCTTTTTTTTTTTTTTTCTATTGTGTGGTTTTGGCTTTGTAATGACAGATTCACGGGACCCTCAGAGACCACCAGGAGACAACTCGATGCAAGAGCAAGAGAGCTTTATTACAAGAGTGATCGAACTCGGAACCCAAGTCTCAGTGACACAGCAGTAAAGAAGTGGGACCTCAAGCTCTGAGTGAGCATTGTTTTTACAGGGAAAGTCTGTGATCAGGGGGTTTCCATGACATGAAACAGGGGGGCACATGTCTCCATGACAGCAAGTAGGGAGGGGCACATGCCTTGACGTTACAGGATTAGGTAAAAGTTAGAGGGGCGAGGTAACCTTCTCTGAGGCACATAATCACAATTGCCGAAAACATGTAATCACAGTTGCTATTCTTCTAAACTATATCTGAAACACTGAAGAGACGTTTCCCAGCCGATTCCCAACTGATACTCATTGATTATTGCCAGGGAGATTGTCTCTATTTTCTATGAAGCATTTATTCTGTGATAGTTCCTGGAGGCTGTTGCTAGGAGAGTTAACTTTGTTTTCTGCCAAGTATACATCCTGTGATATTTCTTGGTACCTGAATTCAGCTACCAGTCAAGATGGCTCTTTATTTCAAAATGGAGTTCTACCCAGGCTAACTTAAACGCTTCAGCTTCTTTGTCAAAAATCAAGTGTCCATAGGTGTGCGAATTTATTTCTCAGCCTTCGATAATTCAATTCCATCTCTGAGAGGCTCCACCCCCAGCAGCTGATCAAATTAGATGCTGAAACCTACAGCCAAGCATTAGGCAAGCTGGGGGAATCCTGTGGAAGAGTAGGAAGGAAGGACAAAAGGACCTGGAAGGGACAAGAACGCTGCAAGAAGACCAACAGAGTCAACTAACCTAGACCCACGGGGGCTTACAGATACAGAAGCACCAACCAAAGGGCATTCATGGACTGGACCTATGCCCCTACACATATGTAACCAATGGACAGTTTTATATTCGTGTGGGTCCCCTAGTAAGTTGAGTAGGTGCTATCTATCTATGTTGCCTGTTTTTGATTGCTTCACCGTAACCGGGCTGCCTTGCCTGGACTCAGTTGATGATGAGGAACTCAGTCCTGATGCGGCTTCATGTGCTAGGTTTGATTGTTGCTGGGGAGGGGCTCCCCTTTTCTCAGGACAGAAGGGAGTAGGAGAAAGAGGATGGGAAGGAGGGACGGAGAGCAGAGAAGGGAGGGGGCTACAATTGGGATATAAAGTGAATATATAAATATATAGTATATATTATATAGTATTAACTAATAATGACTTTAATACAAATTAAATAATAAAACTTAAGTAATAATGATGAATTTTAAAACAGTTGCATTGCAGATAGAGATCTAATCACAGTATATAAGTTGATGCTAACTACTCATGATTATAAACAGAAATGATTAACTCCAACTTCTTCCAAGCACTCAGGCTTTCAGGATTTTTCTTTTTATACAGTTTTGCTTTTCAGTTGTTTTATATAGCAGCAATTAAAAATGTGAAAGCTTCCCCTGGGGCGATCTGGAAGCCAACAGGAGATTGGATCTTTGATATTTGGAACCCAACATTAGCCAACTTTCCTTTAAAAGTTCTCTTCTACTTCCTTTGTTCCCTTTTTTTCCCTAATGCCTGAAGAAATCTAAGGGAAATAGAAGTTCTTAGGCACTGCTTTCCATTTTGCCTTTGTTCTCGCCTCTGCCTTCTGGGTGGGCATTGGTCGCCACAAGAAGCATATGAGACTCTGCACCAGTCTGTGCCTTAGACTCGGCATGTCCTTGGGGCTTAGAATTCACCCTCACTAGTGGGCAGGATACGTGTTACACAGTGGGAGCAGTTTTAATGGGACACTAGCCAGATGAGGACAGCAGCAGGAATACCTCAAGGCAGTGAGCCTGCCCTAGCAGGCATACAGGCAAATTCCAGGGCCAAGAGCAGAGCTGCCCAGCCAAAGGCTAGAAGAGGGACCGAGCAGGGAGAGAGGCACTTTCAAAGCTTTGGAAATGAAAAACAGAAGTTTTAAGAACATCCGCTTAAATCCAGGACATTGAAAAGACTGTCTATAGTAGCCAGGCATGGTGGTGCATGGCTTTAATCCCAGTGCTCAGGAGGCAGAGGCGGGTGGAACTCTCTGAGTTCGAGGCCAGCTCTGTCTACATAGTGAGTTCTAGGACAGCCAGGGCTGCATAGTGAAACCCTGTCTCAAAAAAAACTAAAAAAGAAAGAACTGTCTACAAGTCAAGAGAAAATGAAATAGGACTATGGCTTAAGAGTAACTCTGGACGAGGCCACAAAGAACCCCCATTTCTCCCCTTGTGAGAACACGTAAAGTTGGCTTCCATTCCTTTTTTTTTTTTAAGATTTATTTATTATGTATAGTGTTCTGCCTCCATGTATGCCTGAAGGCCAGAAGAGGGCACCAAATCTACTCGGGACCTCTGAAAGAGCAGCCAGCGCTCTTAATCTCTGAGCCAGCTCTCCATTCTTTCAAGCCAACCCAGCATTAACACAATAAGGACAAACTAACACTGAGTACTTTGATTCTGGACCAGTTTTAAAAAGAAACATGGCAGCTCGGTAGAGATTCGTATCTCAGCACAGAAGGAAGAAATCACTGCTGTGCACAGATGGTCCAGATACAGATGCTGCCTGGCTGAGGTGAAGGAATGCCCTGTTCATAACGTCCTGTCCACCTGCACAGAGGGCCGCAGACGATTTTGCTGACCCTGCTGATTGCATGGCTAATTGGATGCTGCTGTCCCTGCCCAGCAACACCAGGCAGCATGAGGATCATATTAGCATGAGGATCATGACTAGAGGCCTGGGAAAGATCAAAAATTAAAATTTCCAAAGGTAGATTCTCCTGGGTGACTATCATTTTTCACACTGCCCCAAAGTTTAAAACAAAAAACAAAATCAAAACAAAATTAAAACAAAAACTCAAATCAAACCAGCATCAGTGAAAAACTGTCTGTGCAAGGTTTTTAGACTTATTTGCTTAACTGGTTATTTGTTTATTTCAGGCTTTTGCTTTCTGGAACACGGCAATACATTGGATAGGAGTCTAGGTTGCAAACAACAGAAATCAAATATGGCTGTCTTAAGCAGAGAGAATAATTGATTAAAATGGTACTGGGACGGAGGGGAGCCACAGAGATTAAGTGCTCACCATGAAAACATGAGGACCTGAGTTCAGATCTTTAGGTCCCACAAAAAAAAAAGCCAAGTATGGCTGCTTATGCCTACAATCCCATGCTAAGACATGGGGTTTGCCTGGCCTGCTGTCTAGCTAGTCTAACCAAAGAGGTAAGCGTTAGGTGCAAGGAGAGTGTCTTAAAAAAGAGAAAGAACAAAGCCATCAGTGGCTGTGCATGCCTTTAGTTTCAGTATTTGGTAGGCAGAAGCAAGCCTATCTCTGTTAATCAGAGGCCAGCCTGGTCTACAAAGCAAGTTCTGGGACAGCGAGGGCTACACAGAGAAATCCTGTCTCAAAAAAAACAACAAAAAAAAAACCCCAAACAAACAAACAAAAAAAAAAAAAAAACAAGAGCTGGAGAGATGACTCAGAGGTTAAAAGCATTGGCTGCTCTTCCAGAGGCCCTGAGTTCAATTCCCAGGAACCACAGGGTGGCTCCCAACCATCTATAATGAGATCTGGTGCCCTCTTCTGGTGTGCATGTGTATATGCAGACAGAACACTGTATACATAATACATCTTAAAAAAAAAAAAAAAAACAAGAATGTGGGAGGCAGAGCCAGGTGTCTACCTAGTGAGTTCCAAGCAAGCCAGTGAGACCTTGTTTCAAAATAAACAACAACAAAAATCTGGAAAAAAAATCAAGGTGGAGTACTATTGAGAAAGATATCCAGTATTAATCTCTGGTCTCCACATTCATTTGCATGTATGTACCTCCCAAACATGTATGTGGGGGGGCACACACACACAATTATACCCACATATACAATAATAATGAAGGTAAAAAAAATTTAATTTAAGATGCACATTGGCAAGCATAGATCTTGTGCCAATTAAAACCGGCTCGAAGCTTTCCATTTTATTGTTTGTTACCAGTGTGATATTCATATTTGCAAGATGGTATATTCACATTGCTGGTGAGTCTGGCCGATCTTGATGCTAATTTCTACAGAGACGTCCGAAATAACGGTTAAGTAGTGGCAAAACTCATGGTCAAAGTTTTTAACATGCAGGAACAGGGCCAACAAGAGAAGAAAAGTAAGATGGGAACTGTGAGCAGTGAGGAACTGTGAGAAAACTTCCCGGCTGCAGTGCAAGGTGAGAAATCCCACATGGAGTCGTGAGGCTCGCAGAGCTTAGAAAGCAGAGCTGAGCCCAGGCAGGCAAAGGTAGCCAGAGTTTATGGGCAGGGAACCAGAGGGAAGGCAAGAAGGTCCCAGAGATCTGCGGAGGATCAGATAGCAGAGTATAGCAGAAATACGCGGGGGAAACTACCCCAAGCCAAGGAGGAAAAAAATAGCCTGACGTGAATAAAGGACACAGGATTCAGAGCTCACGTGGGGCTGGGGAAGTAAGAGGCACACGGAAAAACCTCGTAACTCACTGCGCATTAGGCAGAGCGCAGGAGAGCCCTACGCTGCTCTGCTCCTACCTAATAAATCTTAAAAAGCAAAAACCGAAAGACTCAGTCTGCTTCCATGGAACTTAGTTGCATACTGTAATAAACTTCAGGGTTTTTTGTTTGTTTGTTTTGTTTTATAGCAAGAAAATATATCCCAGAAGTAGCAAAGTGAAATTCACATTTGGTATCCGGTGGAATCTTACCAGGGAAGCCCATGAACAAAGAAAACGACCCACGATGAGAAGAAAAAAAGCCCAGCAATGAAGATGTTGGAGGGAGCGGGCCAGCCGTGAGAGGAGTCATCATCACCGTTTTTTGTTTTTGTTTTTGTTTTAAGGTCAATAAACGAAGAATCTCTGACGCGGTGTTTTTCCTCCCGAGGCAGCTGTGACTTCTATTGGCACCGTCTGAAGCTTTACTATCAGAACGGTGCTGGCCTCTAGTGGCCCAGTAGGTCAGGCCCAGGAAGGCTGGCTCCTACGGGAAAGCCCCATAAAGAGAATTAGCCAGTTCAAATACGCCTACAAGGACACAGGTTGAGAAACTCCGAACAGACGGATCAGGACAATATAAAGAGGCACGAGAGATGGCGGGAATTACCAAGATCAGAGAGGAAGGTGGAGTCACTTGAGAGCCCTAAAATCACAATAGGCCGGATTTGTGGATAGTTATGAAATGAGCAAAGAAGTTTTAAGATTTAGACAAAATTGACGAATATACTGTAAGACAACAAATCATAAAAGCTCACTGAAGAAAAACAGATTACTCGTAAAAAGCACACGTATATACATGCGATATGCACACACTCACCCTGGCCTGCAGTGAGCACCCGCTAACCGTTTCTATGGACTTACTTCTTCAGGTGTGTCATAGACATACCACCAGACACTGCGCCATCTTTGTAGCTCATCTGTTTTTCACAGAACTTGTTTTCCAGGGTTTATACGTGTTTTGGTATGCCTGACTCCTTCGCTACAATTTTTTTGTGTGCGTGAGGATGGAGACGTTCTGTGACATGGATCTGTCACGCGCTGTTGGCTCATTCATGAGTAGGAGAACGTTTTCACTGGTTCTACTTTGTGTCTGTTACGGACAATCTTGTTCAGCTTGTATGCGTTTCGTGTGCGAGTTTGGTTCCATTGGTAAATCTACAATGAAAGTATTGCGGGGGGGGGGAACCCCTCTTTTCCCGAATGGTTACACCACTCTATAAACCCGCCAGTGTGCCAGATGGGTCCCTTGGTGAGTGCTTATTACGATTTTCATCACAGCTCTTCCGGGGTATAAGGCCGAGTGCCACCAGGATTTGATTTATATTTCCCTGGCAGCTAATGAAGGTGAGCACCTATTTATGTGTTTATTGGCTTGTTCACCTTTCGGGGCGGGGGGAATGTCTTTTCTTGTCATGTGTACAGTTTTTAATTGGGTTGTTAGGTTTTATTGTTGACTTGTAGATTTTTTTGGGGGGGGCATTTTAAATTTTATTTTTATTTATGTGTATGTGTGTGTGTGCACATGTGTGCAGGTGCCTTCAGAGACCAGAAGAGGGAATTGGATCCTTTGAAAACAGACTTACTGATAGTTCTTTTTGTTACTGATAGTTCTTGTTTATTGTTGGTTTGGTTTGGTGGTTTAAGACATGGTTTCTCTGTGAAGCCCTGGTTATCCTGAAACTTGTTCTGTAGACCAGGCTGGCCTTGAACTCAGAGATCTGCCTTCCTCTGCCTCTGGTTGCTGGGATTAAAGGTGTGTGCCACCACTGCCAGGCTATGTTACTGATAGTTTTGAGCTGCCGTGTGGGTGCTCGGAATCAAACTCTGTTTATTTGTTTGTTTGTTTGTTTGTTTTTTGGAAGAGCAGCCAGTGCTCTTAACCACTCAGTCACCTCTCCAACCCTGAGTTGCCAAACCTTATTTTTATATTCTCGGTACTAATGTCAGATATCTCACTTTCAATCGTTTCTCCACTTCTGTGGGTTTCCTTCTTACCGGTCTGGGTGGGGTCACCCTGTTGATGATGTTCACACCTGATTGACCCGGAAGAAGTCCTATTTATTTTTTTAATTCTTCCCTACATGTTTGATGCTAGATTTGAAACACCATTACCTCGCTCAAAGTCACTAATGTTTACATTTACTCCTGTGTCAACCTTCTAGAAGCTTTACATTTTAGCTCTCACCTTCAAGTATACGATCCATTTTGGGTCAACTTCCTAGATAAAGTGAGGTAGAGATCCAAATTGATGTTTAAACATGTGGCTATTCTGTTGTCCCTGCATTGCACTGCTCTGTTTCTAGACCCTTCTAGTCTCTTCCGTTGATTGTTCTGTGGTGCCAACATCGGAACGCACCACGACGGCTTGGTGAGTTCTCCTCTTCCTCTATGAAGGCAGGGTCATCCTTGCTTTAGCCTTCTCCTCAGTGGGAATCCAAACAAGCAGCTCAAAGCCTGGCTGTGCTAAGCCTTCCAACCAGGAAACAGGAGTCTCCCAACTGCGTTCTTTTTCGAGACTGTTTTGGCTGTGAGTGTCTGACATTCCTGTGTGGATTTTAGGACTAGCTTGTCAACTGCAAAAATGACGATCTGAACAAATATGCCTGTCTTCCTCATTACCTATGTGTGTGTTGGCATCTGGATGGGCTGACTTGGCCAGATTCAGACCTGAAATCTCCAACCAGATCACTTCCCGATGTGAGAGGACAAAACAAAACACACACACACACACTCACACGTGCGCGCACGCACAAACAGGACAAGGTCAAGTTTCTTCAACCAACACAAGCACAAGTGAAAGGTAACCATGGGGGGGGCGGGGTGGAGTTCAAAATTAAAAGATACTAAAATGGCTTTTTTTTTTTAAAGTTAAACTTTATTGTTCATATGCAACGGAGCAGAGAAACTGTAAAGGGGAATTGGGGAATGAGCTGGACACAGGCTGCTTTTGGCAGGGAAGCTGTGGCCCCTGTTGGGCTGGGCTGAGACATAAGGGGATGTCCTGAGAGACTGGACTAGCGCCCTTAGCTCCCCGTGGCAAAACATCCCAAACAAGTGTCTTCCCAGCAGGCGTGGATCATGCTGTGGTTCTGGAGACACTGGTGAGCTTGATTTCTCTTGAAGGTTTTCACTTTGGCTACAATCACCCCTTGTCTGGTAGTGACGGGGAGGGGCAGAGAAGACAGGATCTCCCTGTAGAGCCGGGCTGATCTGGAATTCTGTGTAAATCAGGCTGTGCTCAAATGCATACTGATCTTTCTGGATTACCTGGGCATGAGCTTCGCTGACCAGTGACACCCACTCTTGCTGCCTCTTCACATAGTCATTCCTCTATGTCCCCTTTTCTCCTCTTCTTATGGGGACACTAGGACTATCTTTTCAAACTCATTTAGCCCCAGTGACCTCCTTCTATGGCCCATCTCCAAATACGGTCACATTAGGGGTCACAGTTTGAACATAGGAATCTGGGGGCAGCCTGTCTTTGTCCTTACAGTGACTAAGTGGCCAAGTTTCCATGAGTTCACAAATAGTCTCTCTCTCTCTCTCTCTCAGTGTGTGTGTGTGTGTGTATGTGTGTGTGTGTGCGTGCACGTGTGCACATAAGACATTCACAAACCATATAAGACATTATATATAACGAACAGATATATGCACACATAAACTACATATGTGTATGTACATGTAAGACATTCACAAACCACATAAAACATTACATAGAGAGTTTATCTATTCATACATAGACCGTGTGTATGTGTGTGTGTGTGTGTGTGTGTGTATGTTCTTCTGCATGCCATTTGTGAATCTGTTGTGCTATGCTGTTAAATTTTTTAGAAGTTAAGATCACGATCAGTTTTGAGAAGAGAGATTTAAAGGTGCATGGAAGTTTTGAGGCTATGGTTGCAACCTGATTTTTTTTTTTTAATCTAAGTGATAGTTACATGGAGACGAGTACAATGAGGCTACAGCACACATTTATTACTTTTGCTCTTCTATGCATGTCTGACTTCAGTAACAGAAGTTATTCAAAAATTGCAAGCAAGCACAGGAGGGCCTTCTCAGCCGCTACTCTGCTCCAACTTTCCTTTTCTTTCTTTCCTTTTTTTTAATCTTAGGGAATTCTGCATTTTGGTATCCTCTGTGTCATGGGAGAAATACATAATTCCATCTTCGATTTAGAAAGAGTCCAGATGCTGTTACATTATTTAGTTGGCGCTGGGTAGAAGTGTGGCTTAAAGAATGACTCCCGGTGCCAGAAATTCCCTTGCAATCTATCACCTCAGACAGTGATGATTTGTGTTTTAAACGTTGCCTAATGCTTTATGTAGGATTTGAATTCTTATTGTTAGCCATGAAAGCTATCTGTGGGGAAATCCAGGTCTTTCCTGTTTCTCATTTCCTTCATTTTTGGAGATAACATCACAGTATATATAGAGAGAATCTAGTTATTTCCAAGTCCATGCACTCGCTGGAGCTGGGCGATGTCAGATCCGCACCTGAATAAATAAAACATGAGCCCATTAGCGCACACTCATGTGACCTGTCAGCATCGTTAGCTCGGCGGTGCAGGAAGCCAGCTGGGATCAGGGCTTTCATAATGATGCTGTCTCTCGGGAGAGTCCAACAAATCCAGGCTTTGCTTTCTGAATAAGCATCCCGGTGTTTACTTTCCAAGGCAGGTCTCATTTCTTCAGGTTGCTGTAATTCAAGCCCTGGGCTCCCCGCAGTCCTCCAGCCCCTCGTGAATGGACTCACCCAGCCAGGCTCCACAGAATCTAGAAACAGAAACTCACTTCTCTCAACATAACCCACAGAGTGGCCAAGGGGAAGCAAAACGCTCACTGGCTTTGCTGTCCTGGTATTGCTAACCTCTGCAAAGACACACACACGCACACATACACACACACACACACACACACACACACTGTGTGCACACCCTGTCTGCTAAGATACCTTTGCTAACTTTCAATGCAAGTTCATGTGGGTCCTGGAGTTGAAGCCAGGATTTCAAACATACCAGGCTAGTGCTCTATTACTGAGTCAAATTTTTAGCCTAGGTTAATATTTAAGAATCTTTAGGAGCTTTGAGCAGCAGGGGCACACTCCTTTAATCCCAGCACTTGGGGGGCAGAGGCAGGAGGATCTCTAGGAGTTGGAGGCCAGCCTAGTTTACAGAATGAGTTCCAGGTCAATCAACGCTACCCAGAGAAATCATGTCCGGGGGAGCTGGGGGATCTGGGGGATCTTTAGGATCATCTACCTAGACCCAAATTACCCATGTTCAAATCTCTGCCTTGCCACAGGTACCAGCGGTGCAAAACTTGGACAAATGACTAAGCCTTCCTGGACCTGAATCCGCTTATCCATCCAAGGGGACCACGTAAGTAACTATCACTCTCTTCTATGAAAGTTAAATTATCATAATAGATAGCACTACAATGACATAGAAAGCACTTTGCACAGGGAGAAGCCCGCGCACATCACCGTATGTAATAGTTCATCTTCACTCTCGACTTGAATGGACTTGGAATCACCTAGGAGACACAGTTGGTCCAGAGAGGTTTAACTGAGAAGGGAAAATCTACCCTGAAAGTAGCTGGTGTCACCCCATGGACTGGGGCCCTGGACTAAATTACATTAAAAAAGAAAGAGAAAGGGGGTGAAGAGAGAGAGAGAGAGAGAGAGAGAGAGAGAGAGAACAAAAAGGGAAAGCAACCTGAGGCTGAGTCCCAGCATCCATCTCTTGTTTCCTGACCTTGGGTGGAACATGACCAGCCATCTGAGTCACACACCTGCCACCATGCCTTTCCCCTAAGATGGACTGTACCCACAAACTGTAAGCCAAAACGAACCCTTCCGTCCTTGAGTTATCCTGGCTTGTCACAGCAGCCACAAAATCGTGAAACACGAAGGAAGTAGTCTAAGCCACAGCTTCTCAAACTGCAGGTCACGCCCCACATGGCGTGCTGTAATTGACTATAACAGGTCATGGGTGGGGAAAAATGACGACAATAAAAGCTTTGAATGCACCATGACAAAAATAAATAAATAAATTTGAAATCTACATGTAACGAATCTGGGGTGTATATGGCATTGTCTGTCTGTATCGCATCTTGAAACTTCATTGCAGTTTTGACACACTTGGCCCACACACACCCTTCCTACCTGCCTCCAAGGTTTACTGCTGGAAACAGCCCAGCATAGTTGTCATTCTGTTACAAACTGCAGTGTGTTACTCTACACACGAAGCTCTCTACTCTTACGGAAACAGAATGGTTAATTTTATAAAATAAAGTTCTTTCCTATTATCATTGCTCAGCATGTAAATATCCAATTAGTTTCATTTTCTGTAAACAGAAGTAACAAAAACAGTAGTGACTTTGTCCTGCTGTTGCTTTAGTGAGTTAAACTGTTTATCACAAAATAAGCAGACACATTATCTCATTAGTGTGACAATTTGTTTTTGTATTTATTTTTGGTTGTGATCCTAGCCTTGAATGGCTGAGCCACCACCTCTCAGACCCTGCTTTTATATTTAATAAATGGTAAAATTATGTGTACCAGGGACTTGGTTTAAAACACATTTTTCATGATTTATTATAAATATTTGATTTGTATACTTATATTCTATACAGACGTACACAGATTCACATAAAAATTTCCGAGGGGGCTCACAACCATCCATATTGGAATCTGATGCCCTCTTCTGGCATGCAGGCGTACATGCCGGTAGAGCACTCATACATAAAATAAGGAAATAAAACCTTTGAGAACTTTTCTTTGGTAAAGGATTTATAAATGAAATTAAGAAATTAACGTCGCTGAGCAGGTCAGCCTTTGGTCTCACATTCAACCTGCCCGAGCAGAATGGAACTCAGCAGCTAAGTGTCCACAACAAGGTTAGATTAGATCACCACGCTACCGAGGCCACATTGGCCAAGAGGATGAAGGGCACAGATGGGCTGAAGCTGTGAATGACCGGCCACAGGGAGCATCTTTTGTACCAAAGATACTGGGTAGACTGGAGCCGTCATTTTTGGTTTGGGCTTGTTGGCACTCAGAGATGTTCTAGGACCAGCACATACTGTCAGGGAGCCCTGAGCCACGGCCTCTAATTTGCCTGGACTCCAGGTGACCAGCTGCCTGGATGTGAGGCCATCCTCAGGCTGCGGTAATTGGCCACTGACTACATGCCCCAGACCTTACTGCCCCTGGCTGTTCGCGATCCCTTGGCAAATCCCTACCTCCAAAATATCTACATTACGATTTAGAACAACAGGAAGATTACAGTTACGAAGGAGCAACAACAATAATGTTATGGTCGGGGGTCACCACAACGCGAGAAACTGTATTAAAGGGTCACAGCGTTAGGGGGTTTGAGAACCGCTGACTTCGGACATAGTTCTAGGAGCTGTTAGCACCTGCGTTCCGTAACTAACAGAAGTTGGACAGCAAGCCACGTATGCAGGCAGATCCAATTAGCCCTTCTTGTCCACCTGGTCAGAGACGGGATGACAGGGAAGATGTTATCCATACAGCCTTCCCGAGTCCACTTACACACTCCCTTCCCGATAACCTTTTCCTACCACTAGTCTACAGTCAGGGCAACGTTTCTTCCTTCAACAGAAAAACTACTGACTAGTCAGCGAGGATCAGCGTTGGGTAACTGCAATTCATAATTCGACCAGCAGGTGGCACTAGCACCATATCTATCGGATTGCACCTGCCCACTCCTTAAATAATGACTCCTCCCAACAGCATTTCTTTGCCAAGAATAGCAACATCCCCTTCTTGATCCGCTAATTTTTTGTTATTCCTCCAAAACATAGTAGGCCATTCCCTCATAGTTTCATAAGCTTATTTTCAATAATACGTAGTGAGTTATTGCTATTCAAAAACCACAGGCACAAATCGGTGTAGACTGAGTTAGTGAAATATATAAAGCCTGTTTTGAGATTTGGCCCCCCTCTCTCTGTAACTCGTCCTCCGAATTTGACAGTCTTTTTCCATTATGTGCCAGGGAGACAAGAATATCCCACAGCTCTGGTTTTCTGCACTCCTAAGAGAGGTCATGCCGTTTCCTTCCGGGACCCTACAGGACATATGTTCATTAGAAAGTTCATACAGTGACGACTGAGATCATCCCCCTGTTGCTTGGTGGACTGGCTCCTGGGTCATTTAGCAGGAATGGTGATTATATTTTTTCCAGTTAGATTTTTCTGGCTCTCACAAGCCTCTTCCTGAATTTAATTTCCTATGCTGTTGTGTGCCTCTGCAGCTAGCAACAGCTCCTTTCCTACCCTGCCTGCGTGGCCACAGGTGACCTCTTCCAATGAGGGTCCCTCTTCCACTGGGCTCAGGCACCCAAGTCAGCAGGAGATGCTCCCCAAGAGCCAACGCTAGGGAGATTCTGTGCAAAAACCACTGTGGTCTCAGTTGTGACCAGAGTTCTGTGGTTTGTACAGAAAAGACAATGCTGACAGAGATCACAATGGCACCTCGACCACAGGGGCAGGGCTGTCAGGTCACACTGGGTGGAGGCGTGAAGGCCAAGACCCGGGAAATGCCTTCCATGATGGTCGGTGGGGGCATCAGCTTACTGCCAGAATTCAAAATGACACCTCACAGCACTGCAAGGCTCCTTCCAGCCAGGAGAGTTCCCACCGACAAGCAAAAGACGCACTGTCTGGCTCGGTCGGCTTACACTCTTCTGGAACAAATCAAGGAACGGCCTCTGGCAGTGAGATCCTCTTCTGCACTTGTCTGTGAACATTTGTGGGGGAAGAGGAACAGAATCTGCAGAGATGGAAAGATCATGCATTTCAACATACTAGTAGATTTTATGAAGGGGCTGGTGTGTGTCTGTGTGTGTGCTGGGACCCATGGGACAGAGTGTGCTAAAAATGTTTCTGTCTGGTTTTGCTCATGTAAAAGAGCGCTGCAGGCTTGGTATTTTGTAAAGAAAAGAAGTTTATTTCTCGTGGCTCAGTTGAGAAGGGCAAGTGCACAAGGCCAGCCGCTGGCAAGGAGACCCGTGCTATGCCATGAGGCGGAGGGAGGAGATCCAGCAAAGACCCAAAGGGAGGTCAACTCTTACCATTTCGAGAAACTTCCCTCTGTCACGGTACGGCAGCATTCTTAAATGCAGAGCTTCTGCGCGCTAACGACCTCAATATCGCCGTGGCCATTTGATTTTCACCTGAGTTTTGGAAGAGGCCCATCGAGGGGTTTTGTGATTCCTGTGATTTTTGCTTCATTCAAAAATGCTGTTGGTTCAGTTACCGCTGTCATCAGAAATTTGGTCTACTCCGACTCATGGGATTCCTGTCTCTCCCTTTATCTCTGGATAGAGTATCCTGGATGTTGCTCTAGCTGCAGGGGAACCCTCACCCCAATCTCTTTCTCCTCAGTTTTTATCTGGGAGGTGGTTGAGCCAGGGTCTCTTAGCTCTAGCCTGGTCTCAAATTTACCATGTAGCCAAAAATCTTTTTCATTTACTTATTTATTTTTATGGATATGTTTGTTTGTTTGGTTTATTTTTTTCTCTTCTTTTTCCTTTATTTTTATTTATTTATTTATTTTGAGACAGGGTTTCTCAGTGTAGTTCTGGCTGTCCTGGAACTCGCTCTGTAGACCAGTCTGGCCTCGAACTCAGAGACCTGCCTGCCTCTGCCTCCCAAGTGCTGGGGTTAAAGATGTGTGTCACCATCTATTATTAATAGGTCGCCATGGTAGCCTGTTTTGTTGTTGTTTGTTTTGGTCACAGTGACAATACCTGAGGGAAAGCATTTCAATGGAGAAAAGATTTATTCTAACTCACAGTTCTGTTGGACAGCTGGCTCCTTTGTTCCTGGCCAGTGCAGGGGGGGTGGGGGCAGATTATCACAGTCTGGAGCAAATCAGCTCACTCATGGCTGACAGGAAATAGAGATAGACAGAGAAAGGGCAGGAAACAAGATGCCTATGTCAGGGGTGACTGTAGCCACCTACTTCCTCTGAGCAGCCCCCGCCTCCTATTTTTACCATTGTCACCATGAGAGTATGAATCTATGGGGTGACTGATCCTGTGAGGAGAACAGACCTCACAGGAGCAAGAGGAAAGAAACCAGCTTCCCACAACCCTCTCGCAAAGCAGGCCCCCAGACCCCTGCTTGGTTCTCAATCCCTCCAGCTTAAAGGTCCCAACACCTCCCAAGAGCACTGAGCCGAGGACCAAGCCTCCAGCATTTAGGCCTTTGTGGAACATTCTGGAAACCACAGTAAACGTCTTCTACACATCTCTTAGCTGATCCTTGGACTTGTCTTTATTGACTTTCTGATAAGATAGTCTGCTGGCATTCTGCTAGAATAAAATTCACAAACTCCTTCTATGCTGCTCTTTCCACACACTGCTTGACGAGATTCACCCGTATTTTATTTTGGATCTCTGCTGTGGTCGTATTTCTGTTGTATACACATATAGAAATATACATTTCTGTTTTTACGCCATATGCTTTAGCAAGTTTTGTTGCCAGGGTGTTGGGAACAGAAGGTTGTGAGAGAGCATTTATGTTCAGATAACACGCTGTGCTGATGCATCTCTCCTATGAGTTAGTTAAAACATGGCTGACACTGGACACGGCGGGGGGGGGGGGAGGGGAGGGGAGGGGAACTTGAGTCAACGCTGGAGGTCTCGGGAACCCCAACTGTAAACAGTGATGTAATCTGTTATATAACCATTCGTGGCGGAATGTCACTTTTGTGTGGGTCCTCTATAAATACAGCCTTGAGGTCGGAGGCTGGAACTTGAACCTTTGCCTTCACCCGCCTGTGTCATTCTGTCTGTCTGTCTGTCTGTCTGTCTGTCGGCCTGTGTGCCTATCAAAATCTCTGCCTGATTACTGTATGGGTATATACCAGTGTTTGGATGAGTGCAGCGTCTGTCTGAATTAGTGGCCTTCACCCAGAGCGTAGTCCTCCATGGGCGAGGAGGGCATTTGAACACTTGTTTCCCGGTTGGTGGTAAAGATTTAGGTGGTTCGGCCTTGATGGAGGAAGGACATCCCTAGGGTCAGGCTTAGAGATTATACAGCCTCACTGTAGTCCTCTCCCTATCCCCGCTTCAAGCTTCTGTGTCAGGTGCGACCTCTCAGCTTCCTCTCCTGCAACCATGCCAGCTGCCTCCTGCCATGCCTCCCACATGGACTTTTATCCCCTGGGCCTACAAGCTAAATTAAACCTTTCCTCCACACGTTGCATTGAGTCATAGTGTTTTATCATATCAACAGAAGAGGAAGTGACACGGAGAGTAAATACCGTGTTTATCTGACTTATTTTTCAAGTACACAAAAGTATTTGCTGTTCTAGTGAGGCCTAGTCTTTAGAAGTAATATTTTCACTCCGATTTCTTCTTTGCTGTTTAGTTAGCTTGGGCGTGGGTTTTTGAATTTTTTTTTTTTTTTTGGCTCAATTTTCTTTATTTACAGTGAATTTTTTTCAGTGAATTGGTTTACATTGTGATTTTTGCAATTTATTTTATAAGACCTGTACACGATTCTGCTGTCTTATATACTCTGATTTCTGAACACCTGTGGTTCTAGAGCCTTCTTAGTTCTAATTATGTGTGCTTCTGGTTTTTCTAGTTATTCTCTCTCTCTCTCTTTTTTTTTCTTCTCCTATCCCTCACCCTTCCTCCTCCTCCTCCTCCCCCTCCTCCTCCTCCTCCTCCTCCTCCTCCTCCTCCTCCTCCTCCTTCTCCTCCCCCCCCCCTCCTCCTCCTCCTCCTCCTCCTCCTCCTTCTGAGATGGGTCTCTTTGTAGCTCTAGCTATCCTGGAACTCACAGAACTCCTCCTGCTTCTGCCTCCCAATTGCTGGGATTTAAAGTGTATGTCACCATGCCCAGCCTTTTCCCTTTCATTCTTGAATGAATTCCCTAAGCCGTTCTCTTCTTGTTCATATGCTTCTACTTAAAGCAGGTTCTACAAGATTGAGCTAAGAAAATGGCTGTTTGAATTTTCCGGTTCTCATTTGGGCACAAAATTCCTTCTCTTCAAAGCCGTGCACCATCCTGAAGAATTCTGGCATTTGTGTTTTCACTGAGGCACAGAATTGCAAGAGCAATTTGCAAATGCACAGACTGAGATTCTGAGAGGCCTTTTTTTTTTTTTTTTTTTTTTAATCACAGGACAAATAAAAATCACCCCCCAGGGCTTGCCTGGCCCTTGCGTGTGCCAACACCACATTTAATGAGGGCAGGCATTGACGAATAGATGGCTTCTAAGTGGAGTTTTCATCCAGGAAGAACTGAAATGGATGAACTCTCCTCCTCGGGGGTTCTCTGCAAAGGTGCCATGCGAATGTTGAGGAAAATAAGCCCTGAGGTGTAAAATTACGGGAGGGAAGGGCCTGTTTAAATACGAACATTATGCCACGGTAAGATGACTAAGAAACTACGTAAGTCATGAACTCCAGGACTCTACCTGCCAGGAGCTGTTCAGCTGAGTAAGGTAATCGCTGAAAAGTACTTAGTTGGTTGTCGTGAGAGAAACGGGTTCAGGAGGGGTGCCCGAATATGAGCAAGGCCCTTGATGAAGCCCTTGATGGCGCTACATCTTGAGACTGGAGTAGGCGGAGGGGCGTGGCCTACCGTTGCCCGCATCCCAGCCTCGGTCTGGTTTACACTCTTAAGGAGTTTTGCAACCGCACAGTCTCAAAGAGCACCTTCCGAGATGAAGGGAATTCAAACCCCCGCCACGCAAGTTAACAGCCCCCCAAGCTCTGAGTCACTTTTATTGTGTCTGGAACAACTCTACCCCATCTGCCCTTTCCCCAAAAGGTTACAAAGAATGGCACACCAAACCATGAATAGTAGGGATAAAGAGCAGGTGTGGGATAACAGACTTTTCAGGCCAGTTGCTCGTGAAAGCTCCTACTCTGCCTTCCAAGCCCCTTCAGTTATTTCTGGAAGACCCCAGACCGTTCTTCTCGGGACTGCCAAAGCAACCTGGCTATCTGAATTTTCTTCCCACGTAGCTTTCACCGCGTGAAATCGTCACGTCCATCCGGCCCTTCCAGTCTCCTCAGGAATACTGTGATCGTTCCTTCTAGTACCAGTCTCTCAGGGAGTAGGGTGGGGAGGACGATGTTCGCACCCTGTCCCCTCTGGAGGCATCTGCTATGGCTGCAAAAGCTCCCCTGTGTGTGCCGCTGTCTCCCCCGAGGTAACAGTGGGCTTCAAAGGGGCTAAGTCAGAAGATAAGAAAAACAAGGAAAAAGTGGATTCTCACTGCTCTTAGAAGTGCCACATTCTCTGCCCCCTCGGCCACGCCCCCTTCTCTCTCTCTCTCTCTCTCTCTCTCTCTCTCTCTCTCTCTCTCTCTCTCTCTCACTGAGAAAGAGTGTTGTTACAGAGGTCAGGCTACCTTGGAACTTGGGATTCTCCTGCCTCTGCTTCCAGAGTGCTGAGATTACATAGTCATGACCCTCTCCAGGTACCCGGTCCTGTGATTTCCTTTTTCTTTTCCTTTCTTTTGTTTTGCTTTAGTTTTTTTGAGAGAGGGTTTCTTGGTGTAGCGCTGGCTGGCCTTGAACTCACCGAGATCCACCTGCTTCTGCTGGGATTAAAGGCATACACCACCACAGCCCGGCTGCCCTGTGACTTTTCTCCCAGACCCTCAAGCAAATACTCCCAAGGAGAAAGTTCTAGCACTGGCCTCCTTTGTCACCCTACTCCTAGAGATGTCCCAGCCCTCCTCCTCCTCCCCACCTAAATGGTAGAAATCTTATCCTGGAAGTATAAATGTCTTTCTCTTTCCTAAATGACTGGGAATAAAATCCAAAGAAGGGTATTTCATGCATATGGAGATTATGTGAAATTCAGATACGAATAAGGCTTTATTGAAACACAGCGTTACTCATTCATTTACATATTTATTGTGGCTGCTTTCCTGTTGCAGCTGCAGAATCAAGTCATTGCCTCAAAGTCCTTATTACGTTCAGCAAAGTTGTGCAAGTGCACACACCCCCACACCCACACACCCACACACCCCTTTCCAGGAAAAGGCCAACGACCTCCAGTTTCCAGCAGGGCCCTGGGATCAGACTGCCTAGATGGTATGTACATCTGTCGGACACTAACTAACTATGCAGGCATCATCTGAGCACCACTCCAACATCTGTAAGGGAAGAGGACCAGTTATAACGGCGGTTCTCAACCTGTGTGTGGCGAACAGGGGTCTCATATCGGACATCCTACATATCAGATAGTTACCTGACAATTCATCACTAGCAAAATTACAGTTCTGAAGGAGCAAGGGAAATAATTTTATGGCTGGGGTTTCACCACGGCATGAGGAACTGAATTAGGAAGGTCGAGAACCGCCGAGTCACCTTCGCCTTGCCGGAGGGCATCGGGAGTAAAGAAGGAGGTTTACACCTGGCCACACATATCCCTTTCATGCTCTGGAACGCTGAGTGTGGGGCGCTTTTGACATCATCCTGATACCAAGTAAAACTTCGGGATCAACGTTTTGTTTTCTTCACAGAGCGACAGGAAGAAAAATCTGCTGGATGTGACGGTCATGGGGACAATAGTCCAAGTGTCACTGGGACCAAGAGCTGCTGGACCTTTGCTCCTATAGAGTTCCATGTGTTGGCGAGCTGCGGCGTGTGACTGGGAAGAGCAAGTGCTCCTGACCATGGAATACTCTTGCCATCTCCTTTTTTTTTTTTTTTTTTTTTTGAGACTGGGTTTCATGTATCCTAGGCTGGTCTTGAACTCCTGATCCTCCTACCTCCATCTTCTGAGCATCAGGATTACAGGTATATATGACCAAGCCAAGCTTTATGAAGATTTTTTTTTAATGTACATACATGGACCTTTATATACTATATATAATATTTAAAGCAACATAAATGCAGGGTTTTTTTATCAAAGAGTTTTCATCCACCTAACATGACTGTGAATTTATTATAGTTTTCAATAAACTAATGGTTAATTTAAAAATCTGTGCATGTGTTTATCTGTGCGTACACATTCATGTGTGTGAGTCCTGGTGTGTGTATCACACACACATGTGGAAGTCAAAAGAAAGCTTGAGTGTGTCAGTCTTTACCTTGCTTAAGATAGGATGTTTTGTAGCTTTCAGCTAGCTGGCCTGCAAGCTTTGGGGGAGTCTCCTGTCTCTACCTTTGGTCTCCTTATAGAGGCCCTGGGTACAGCACATCACGGTCCCATGTCTAGCCACTGAGCTACCCCCTCACACCACCAACAAGCTAATGGTTTCTTAATGCTCCTACCATCAATGTCCTCCCCAACCTGGGCTCAACTAATGTAGGTGTCTGCAACAAAGAATATCCTAGAAATAAAAGTACAAGTGTCTTGTTTTGTTGTTTAAAGTGATGGCCAGACTTAATCTTCCCAGAAGGGGGAATCAAGAGAGGAATGACATAAAAAACATGCTTCTTCTCTTCCTAACTATCCGGGTTCCTGCCCCACCCAAAGCCAGGTGGCCAGGCTGAGGATGGATCCAGTGATGTTCAGTGTCTGCACCATTTGGAGTTACAGAGTAGAATGATTGTGAGAATCTCCAGGCTATGTGAGATAGTGTTTCTGGGAACCAAAAGATGAGCTCCTTTGCCCTGTCCAGCTCAGGGGTCCCAAATTCCAATGTATCACCTGCTCCTTTGCACCTGCCTGTGAATGCCCATGAATCTCTGCTTACAACCCCAGATTCGTTTGTATTCCTTACTATTTTCTGTAGTTCTAACAGCAGCTCACTTCCTTATGTAGAAAAACAAAACAACTCCCACAAAACTGTCCATAACAGAATCCACATCTTGTCACAATCAAGTCCTGTCAGCCAGACTTGGTACAATAAACCCAATCAATGGAGAAAGGAGAGCCCAGACCAGCTGCCTTATGTTACATACTGTCAGGGATAGCTCCAGAATTCAGGTCAGTCAGGCTGGCCTGGAGATTCATTTCTCCTCATTTCTTTCTCTGGAGCGCCTGCAAACAAAATCGTGAGTGGATTGTGTACATGTGTTGCTGGTATTCCTATGGGCTTTGGAATCTAGATATCTGTAATTGTGGAGTATGCTTCATGTCTTTATGTCCTTTTTTTTTTTTTTTCCCTGAAAAGACACCAGAGGAGAAAGGAAAGGATAATTCTAGGAAACATTCTGTCTTTCCACGGACCCATCTGGTCAACTCTCTAATTTTAAACCTCATTTTAATAACAAGACTTTGAATAGCTGTGCTTTTGTGATTTAAATGGACTTTCAAACTGGGGTATAAGCATCTGAGATAACTAAGTGGGTGCACTTCAGTCTGCGCCTGCGCAGGGAGAGGAAAGAACACACTGAAAGCTGTAGTGAAGAGTTTTCCATTTCCCTCCAACTCTCTTAAAAGCAATAGCTGCCGAGCTTGATGTCTCCGGAGTCTGAATTCAAACCTGGAGTTTTGAAAAGAGCCCATAACTATATGGAAGAGTGAGTTAATTGAAATGTTTTTTTTTAAGATTTATTTATTTATTATTTATACAATATTCTGCCTGCATACGTGCCTGCACCAGATCTCATTATAGACGGTTATGAGCTACCAGGGTTCAATTTCCAGCGACCTTTAAAAGAATAGCCAATGCTCTTAACCTCTGAGCCACCGCTCCAGCCCCAAAACCAAGTTCTGCAGAGTGAAAGGATTAACACTCTAGTGTGCATTAAATGTAAAAAAACACATCCTTAGGTTAAAAAACCAAGATCATCCATTTCCCTGCACATGGGTGACTGAGGCAACCCTGATCCACAGAGCAGCCCAGGTTCTAGAATAAGGCCGGGGGCTGCTAAAGGTCCAGGGAGCACAGTGGTTGTGAAGTGGGTGAGTCAGTGAAGCCTAGGAGGTATTCAAAGGCAAAATTTGACCCAAAACAGAGTACAATCAAGAACGGTATCGCAGATCAACCACAAACAAACAAACAAACAAACAAACAAAAAAAGGCAGCTTTTTTGAAAGGCCCAAAACTTTGGGTTCATTCTTCATTTGCTTTGTCTCTCACAACCCAATGCCAAGGTCTGTAGCGCCTCTGTGTATACCCTATGAGGAAAGATTCCAAAACAACAACAAACAAACAAAACAAAACATAAGCACATCTTTCTGTCAAGCTCTTTCCAGAAACACATACTGGAAAAGCAGAGAGGCCAGTAAACCTCATGGAGAATCCCTCTCTGATGGCACTGTCCTCCTGTGTCCTTCGGGTTATGCCCGGAACTGCAGCCCCTTTCACAGAGCTGTCTTCATTAGCTGGCATCCTTAGTCCTTTAGAGTTGGTTCACAGCACAGCAGACACAGCCAGACAATGTCTGGTATCCCCACCGACAGAAGCCCAAGAGCTTTAGAACTTGTAGTAACGAAGATAGTCCTCCTCCTGGTCATGGTCCTCCTTCTTCACTTGTGCTTCCTGAACCAAGTCTTCTGTTTCACTCAGATCGCTCACCATCCAGGACTCTTTGCCAGTTTGGAGCCTGTTAGACCTGCTCGGTGGCCTTGGAGTTTGCTGTTCGGGCTGTCTCCAGATCACTTCTTCCCCCCTCATCATGGGGTCATCCTCACTTCCTCAATTTCCCTTTATCTCAGATGCCTTTCCAGATCTGTGTGAATTCATGGCACCTACACTCCCCATGCTCCTCGCTAGGGTTTCTCTCTGCAGGCCCAGCCTCCTTCGGCAGGCATTAATTTCTCCTCCTCTTACTCCTTCCCCCCGCTGTGTGAAGGTAGGGGTGGTGAAGATGTCCCACTTACGTCAGTACTGAGCCTCCATTCCCAGAACAGTGCCCAGCTCACAGTAGGTCGCTTATGGAGGAAGGAAGAAGAAATTACCTAGCCTGGGTGGTTAAGTTGATCATGATGTCACTGACCACAGAGAAGTTATTTTGGGGAGACAGTGGGGATCTTTGTGAATGTCGGGTCTACACTGATGGAAATATGTCTTGCTGTGTATTATAAATAGAGTCCTATGGGAACTTATTTTCCTTCCTTTTTCTTTCGGGCATTTCTTAGCCATTTTTGTTTCTTCTTTTGAGAACTCTGTTTAGTACGGCAGCTCCATTTGTAATTTTGGCTGACTGTTTTCCTGTTTAGATTCTTTGGTGGTTTTACATTTTTTAAACACTCAGTATTAAGCGCACAATGAAAATTGGCTATTAAATTACAAAGGAAATAAATGACACATTATGTAATCATGTTTAATTTTGAGTTTCCCCCTATCAAGAATAAAAAGTGACATTCAAAAAAAGAGATGTTAACTGAACCACTCTAGGACAGATGGTGAAAGCAGTCATTAATAGGTACCTATTATGTTTCTCTCATCCAGGACTCCAAGTTCAGAACTTTCTTTTTATTGTTGCTGTTTTGTTCTTCCAAGACAGGTTTCTCTGTGTAGCCTTGGCTGTCCTGGACTCTATTTCTATGTATTTGTAGACTAGGCTGGCCTCGAACTCACAGAGATCTGCCTAGCCTCTATCTCCTGATTGCTGGGATTACAGGCTTGCGCCACCACAGCCGGCTCAGAATTTGCTTTCTAAAGAGGGTTAACCCAGCGTTCACTCACTCATCTCTCATCAGGCATCACTGTCATTTACTGCGCGTTTTAATTTCACGTTCTATTCGTGTAAGGTTCCAAACTGGCAAGAAGTCCCCCGGAGACTCCAAGAACAACACAATTTCTCGCAAGAGTTGTATTTTTTTTTTTTTTCAGATGGCTGGTTAGTCTGAAATCTAACTCTTAAGCAGTCTTCTTCATTCTGGAAGTCTCTGCAGGGGCAAGCGCGTCGCCCTGCAGAGGGCGCCGCGCGCATCCCCGAGAGCTTCAACGCACGGCCGCCTTTCGGAGTCCTCCGTCCCAGGCTGGAAAAGGACAAGGGGATCGATGTTCCCGGGTCCTCCCTACAGAAGGGGGCCTTTCGGGCAGGGCGCCACTTGGAGAGTACTTCTCCCCTCTGTGTGAAAGTCTGAGATGCTGCAACTGGGGAGACACGAGTCCCTAAGTTTGGGTTTTCCAGATCAGAGCTCTGTCAACAGCTTCCTAAGGGAGGGTCCCTCCCCCGTGACACACACACACACTCCCACCCCCAACGGCTACTTCTGAAGAGCCCGTGTCCCTTGCACCAGTTCCCTGCGGACCTCGAAGCGCGGCTTCCGGCTCTCCGGGTTCCTGCAGACGCTCCCGGAGGCGAAGGCGGTAGCTCACCGCTCATTCATTCGACAAATATTTACTGAGCGTCCGGAGCGTCCGGTGACTCTCACCAGCTCCTCCTCCTCCTCCTCCTCCTCCGCGCGGCCTCGGCGGCAGCAGGCAGCAGCAGCAGCAGCCGCAGCCCGGGAGCGCAGAGCCGACGCCGGGAGGACCGGGCGCGCAGCTCCGGGCGAGGCGGAGCCGGCGGGGGAGGCGGGCGAGCGGGGCGCGGAGGGCGCGGCCAGCGGGAGGAGCCGGGGCGGCGCCGGGGAGGGCGCGCGGGGCTGCGCGGCCGGCGGCCCCAGCAGGTGACCGCGGGGCGTGCGGGGGGCTCCGGGTAGCGAGCGAGCGAGCGAGGCGGGACGGCGCGGCGGGCGCGCCAAAGTCGGCCCAAGTTTGGCCGGAACATGGCGGAAGGGTCCGGCCGGCGCAGCGGCGCTCGGAACACCAGTGGCTGAAGCCACCAGCGCCGCGGGGCGAGGTCGTCGTCGCCATGGCCCGTTGGATCCCGACCAAGAGGCAGAAGTACGGGGTTGGTGAGTGCTTGCCCCGCCCCGCCCTGACCCCGAGCGCCGCCGAGTCCGCGGGCTTTGGCCCCGCTGAGTTGGCGCGCCCGCTCGGCAGCCCGGGGAGTCCAGCCCGCTTTGGTGGCTAACTTGCCATTTGGGCTCGGGGACTCTGATCCCCTTTCTGAACTCCAGCTCGAGCGCCGCACTCTGGGTCCCCTCTGCCCTAGGCGACCAGCGAGGGCCGCACGTGGGATGGTGCGCTACGCGCCCGTCCTTTCCCGGATCCCACTCTGAAGCCCCAGAGCCCCTCTCCTTCGCTCCCTGTAGTCTCGACCGCAGTCACAACCCCGCCGAATGGGGAGCCGAAGTTGCCAGGGGAGGTGATGGGAGAGGCAGGAAGTGTGTGGCGTGGGAAGGAGGGCAAGGGGGTCTTCCGACACCCATCCGACCTGCTGGCGTGGTTGGAGAGGTGTGACCCAGGTTCCCTCGGGGGCAGGAAGGGGATTGGTCCCGCGCTAGCGCGTGGCACTCGTGGTGGCAGTAACCTGGAGTTCCTGGATGGCTGAACTCTGGCCTCTGGGTTTGGATCTGAAACCTGGCTGTGCCGGGTTGGACCCAGGTGGAAAAACTTTCCACTTTCACTTTTGATTGAACCGGGTCAGGTAGGGGAAACCCTTAACCTTTAGCCGGACGTTCGGACGTTTGCCGTAACAACTGGACTTTTAAGTGGGGTCTCTGGGTTAAACAAGTGTGTTGGGTGAGAATGTTACCACTTTCTCCCAGGTCCGCCCCCTGGGCACGTTTGAAATGTAATCCTTTGCTTCACCACTCCCTCCTGCACACCTCTTTTTTCCTTCACCTCCCGGGCCTGCTGGAGCACTGCCTGAAGTAGTCTGTTGTGACATCTGAACTCCTTTCAGACGCGAAGTCCTATGTGCTTCTGGAACCGTGACTCAGGCTTCCCCTTCCATCACTAGTATGTTATGAATCTGTTGCAGGTTGAAAGCTTGCATGTGTACATTTGTAAATAAGAATGTATGTATCTGTTCCCAAAACTTTGTCCCCCCCCCCACTTGGCTTTACTTTTAGAATTTTTGCTCCTCCACACGCCTGCCGGTCACATGGATAGGTGAGATTTCTTCAGCCCCAGATCACCGGGTCTTGGCTTAGCCTCCAGACTTCTTATGGGACTATTGGCCAGGTACCTGCTAATAATAAGCAGCTGGTCGTTGTGCGAGTGACATACTGGAAAACTGATCAGGGCTTGGGCGTGTCAATCATATAGCGTGTCCAAAGCCCCGGGCTCCATTTTCTGCAGCGAAGGAGGAAATTAATTTTATTGAGCAAGGTAGAGTACTAATTAATGAATTAAAGTATGTTTAGCAGTAACCGATCGCCGATTACCACGGTGTGGAAAGCTGTTGCTAACAAATATGTTTCTGATGGTGTGCTGTAGACAGTGACAGGCATGGGAGTGAGAGGATGTTTGGTTATTTGTCAGATGGCATTGGAGGTCTTTGGGTAGTGTTTCTAGGGCTCATGTCTTTGCGACGTCGTCCCAGGGTGGAATCTGGGGCACTGTTGACCTGGAAGTTGAGGCACAGAATATGGACCGAGGGCAGGGCATGTGATTCTTAACCTCGGTCTGTGCTGTCTGGAAGTCTTCCTTGGCTGCCGGAGAGCCCGGAGGGGCTAGTTTTCAGAGCTCCCACAGCAGAGTCCTCTCCCCTCCCCGTTCTGCTCTGTGGTTCAGCGTTCATTCCCTGGAGAGTCACTCCTGTGAGACTTTGCTCTCTTGTGCTTGTGTCGTTCTCCCGCCCCCCCCCCCCCCTTTCAGGACCCTCCCCAGCGCCGCATCCCACTGTAGTCTTTTCCCTTGGAGTTCAGATCTGCCTACTGCTTCCTTCCTTTACCTCTGCGGGTCCTTGCTGCAGTCTTAGCCTCCCTCTCCCTCTCCAGGTGTTGTAGCTAGCCTTTTCAGTACAGCAGCTGAGACTGCTCGCCTGCAGCCAGATCAGGTTTTTTTGACTGTTGATGTTGGAGGGGTGGGGAGAGTCATTGGTTTCTCTTCTGAGAGCTCAGCCCCTCCCACTGATAACCTCTGGCTAGTTGGTTTTTTCTTTTTTTCTTTTCTTGAAACAGGGCTTCTCTGTGTAGCCCTGGATGCCCTGTACTCGCTTTGTAGACCTCAGGCTGTCCTCAAACTGCTCTGTTCCAACCTGCCTCCTGAGTGCTGGGATTAAAGGCATGCACCACCGTGCCCGGCATCGCTAGTTGTATTAATTCTGCCCTTAATTGCACATACATGAAGGGTAACAGGAAGGGGGAGTCTGTCATCCAGGCTGGGAAGAGACTTTCTGCTTTGGGGTCACCTACTATTTTTTGTGCTCTGTAAGTAAGCCCAGTGAACTCATTGGTTCCCCCAAGTTTGACTTTTGATGGAATCATGTTTTGGTTTGTCGTTAGTGCCCTCTAAAGAGGGCATAGATGTTTGATTATGTCTCCCCAGGGGAAGAATTCTGGCAAAGGAAGGTTATGGCTTTTTATTTCTGCCAATCATGTTTTGCCAGGTAAACAGGAGTCCTCCTTACAGTTTTCAGTTCTCTGCATCCAGTTATCAGTAGTCAGCTGAGGCCCAAGTGTGACATGGGATATGAGAGAGAGAAAAAGAACACCTTCAAACAACTTATATTTTGGTGTGTTGCTGTAATCTATTTTATTGCTAGTTATTTTTCCTTTCTCTCTGTCCCTAACTTATAAATTAAGCTATTATAGGCATGTATCTAGAGTATGTGCAGGGTTTCAAGGTCCACCGGGGTCTTAGAACTTGTCTGCTTTGGGGAGGGGTCTCCTCTGAAAGTGTGTCCAGCAGTGAGCACCCTTGATGCCTGGGTGCCCTTGTGAAGTAGGCCAACCTACCTCGTCAGCTTTAATGCAGTTTCCTCCCCGTTAAGCTCTGACATCTCATTTGTCACAATATGGGCTCTCCTGGAAGAAGTCCCCACTGTTTTGCCGAGGAAGTAAGGACATTCCTTAGGCGGACTGTTTGACTGTCACGGGGTGCGCACTGCATGGGGATGCTGTCCCTTCTGACGGCAGGCGATGAAGGAAGCTCTCTAGCCAGCTGGAGGTTTGTGGTGTCCCACGGCTGCACAGCAAGCTGTCGCTCCCTGCAGGTTTGCCGTGAGGGTGCAACCATGATCTGCACTTGGGTTATCCTTGGGGAAGGTAACAGGGTGCGGCGCTCACCATCTCCTCCTCTGTTTGGTTCCTCTTGGTTGTTTTTCAACAGGGTCTGAAAATGTCTGGGAGTCCTTAGTTCTCCAACAGTATTACTAGTTCAGCTTCTGGTATTAAGTGACCCTAAATGGTCATTGTGTACATCCGTGTTATCCAGAAAGGGGACTGACAGACACTTCTTTAAGTAGGTACTTTCGTACTCAACATTAGTACTCAGGAATGACGTGCTTAGATCTGAGCAATCTTAGATTCCTAAGATAAGTGTTTTTCTCTGAAGCCAGGCAGCTCTTTTCCCCTTCACTTTTCTTTTTCTATTCTACTTATTTGCAGTACTGCTGACTGAATGTGTGGCCTTCTGAGTGCTAGGCAAGTGTTCTGCTGCTGACCTGTTTTTCCAGACCTCTTTAATTTTCATTATTGACTTTTGCAAGATTATCCAGGCTGTCTTACTAGCTCAGGCGGGCCTTGAACTTGGAATCTTCTTGCCCCAGCCTCCTGTGTAACTGAACTTACAGATCTATAGAACCAGGATTGGTGCTTTTTTGCTTTTTAAGTATATGGAGGGGTAAAATACTAATATTTGAGTTTTGAGCACACATTCATGATAAATATGCTTGTCACTTTAAATTTTAAATCAGTCATTCTCAATCGAGTCAGGCTCTCCTTGATGTACCCAAGCAGGCCTTGAACTCTCCATCGTCTTGCCTCACCCCCCTGGAGTGTTCGAATTAACGAGCATGCATCCTGACACTCAGCTTATGCACATTTTCAAGTCAGCTTCCACACAAGACGTTTATGTCAAGAACAAAGATTATATTCTTTGTGGCCTGTTTGCAAAACGGTTCACTGGTGCATGTTGGGATTTCCGGTATCTGTAGCTATAGTGTGATAGGAAACCTTTGCAGGGAAACACTGGCTTTCACAGGTAGCCCTCCAGCAACTTAGTTGTGCTTGCCTTAGCCAGCCACAAGCATCGGGCCTTGTACAGCACATCTTCAAGTGCTGATTTAAGACCTACGCCAGACTCTTGAGTCTTTCTGGTGCTTTCAGCCTGTGCCCTGCCCATGCCATCCTGCTTCACCGTGGGCACAGTGTTCCTCAGTCTGGGTGTGACATCAGGGAGGGGATTTCACAGTGACTGGTTCGGTTTGAAAAGGTGTATTTTTTTTTTTTTTGTTACTTTAATTGTGTTTATAGGTGTTGGGGTATATGCATGCATGAGCACAGGTGCTCACTCAAGTCAGAGGTGTTGGATCTCCCTGGAGCTGGAGTTAGAGGTGGTTGTGAGCTGCCTAATATGGGTACTGGGAACTGAGCTCTGGTCCTCTGCAAGAACTGTGTGTCTATTCTCACTCAAAGACAAATGGGATGGACATTGAAGAGGGAGAAAACAGGGAACAAGACAGGAACCTGTCACAGAGGGCCTCTGAAAGACTGTACCCAATAGGGTGTCAAAGCAGATGCTGAGACTTATAGTCAAACTTTGGGCAGAGTGCAGGGAATCTTATGAAAGAAGGGGGAGATAGAAAGACCTGGAGAGGACAGGAGCTCCAGAAGGAGAGCAACAGAACCAAGAAATCTGGGCCCAGGGGTCTTTTCTGAGACTATTACTCGAAACAAGGACCATGCATGCAGATAACCTAGAACCCCTGCACGGATGTAGCCCATGGCAGCTCAATTTCCAAGTGGGTATCCTAGTAAAGGGAATAGGGACTGTCTCTGACATAAACTCAGTGGCTGGCTCTTTGATCACCTCCTCCTGAGTGAGGAGCAGCCTGACCAGGCCACAGAGCAGGACAGTGCAGCCAGTCCTGATGAGACCTGATAGGCTAGGGTCAGATGGAAGGGGAGGAGGACCCCCCCCATCAGTGAACTTGGAGAGGGGCATGGGAGGAGATGAGGGAGGGAGTGTGGGGTTGGGAGGGGATAAAAGGGAGGTGGATACAGCTGGGATACAAAGTGAATAAATGGTAATTAATATAAGAAAATAAAAATTAAAAAAGAATTATGCATCCTTTTAATCTCTGAGCCCCCTTTTCCAGCCCCCACCCCCTTTTAAATTTGGAGATAAATAACCCTGGTTGGTCTTGATCCTCTTTGCCTCCTGAGTGGTAGGATTGTAGGTGTGTGCCACCACACCCAGCTCTAACTTCCTTTTTTGAGTCTTCTGTAGCCCAGTCTAACCTTGAACTCTCCCTTTTCTACCCCAAGTGCTAGGATTATAGGCATGTAGCTTCACCTGGTACATGGTTCTGGGAATTAAACCGGAGGATTGGTGCATGCTAGGAAAGCACTCTGTCAGTTGGCACCCGCAGTGTCCCCAGTTCCTTTCAAAGAGAGGAAGTTGGTACCTGGAGAGGGGGAGTGAATTGCTTTACTCCAGGGGTTCTTGACTTCAGGATTACATGAAACTCTTTGGCAATCGGATCTCACCCGTAGGGTGAAATTTCTGAGTACGAGGCCTGAAAATGAGATTCATTCTACCTGAACTTCTTGTCAGTTTATTTCTCATTCTTTTACTTTATCCTTCATCAACAGTGTAGCAAAGATAGTTAAAATTGATTTTGACTTATTGATGAGTGCATGTGATTTAATATAGTGGCAGTTTCTAGATAGGATCTGAAAGTGCCTGTTGGTGAGAATGCCCCAGCTCCTGCTAATCCAACCATGTTCTGTAGCCTAATTCTAGTTGAAGTCAAGACTGAGGGTTACTTACAAAATGCGGAGGGAACTTTCTCTTCTGTTCAAGTCTACTGGCTTTCTGGAGTTGAGTTCAGACTGAGTCCTTGGCTGAGCTCACACAGTTGATTAGTGGAGAACACAGAAACGCTTGTTGGAGGAATCACCACGTTTCAGCCATGGGACTACCTGTGATGGAGTTAAATATGACACAATGGTAGTCACTTGAGGAAGCACCCATTTTTAGCGTCTTCATATTTTAACAATTAGGCTATGGAAAGGGGGATGGTCAGAGAATTAATATGCCTCAGAATTTGTAGGGTGCTGTTTCACACTCTTTCCAAAGAAGAACACTGTTTCAGTATGGTCCGGGGATAGGAAGGGTCTGGAGAGATGTCCTCAGAGGCTCATGAGACTCAAAGCCTTTTCATATTGATACTGAAAACTCCTTGGCCTCTTCCCATCCTCATGTTCTTTGGGTGGACGTGGGAGCTTGCCCAGAGGTTGAGTGTGGCCTGGCTGTAGATCAGCAAGACCTGAGACCCATCTGAGACTCCAGCTGCCATCTGTGAAGCCAGACATTAAGGAGACACAGGAGAGGCCGAGAGAGATGCTCAGTGGCCAAGAGTACTTATGGCTCTAGGGGCAGTGTTTAGTTCCCAGTACCCACGTGGTGGCTCTCAGTCACCGGCAGCTCCAGTTGTGAGGCTGGCTTCTGACCGCCATGGACACCAGACATACATGTGGTGCACATACATACATGCAGGCCAACACTCCTACACATAAAATTAAATATATAAAAAAAATCCTAAAGTTCCAAAAATATGCCAAATGCATGCTTCTAAGTGTCTGTTTGAAAGGGAAGGTTCTGTTCCTAAAAGAATATATATTGATATTCTCGTGTTTTGGGCTCCATACAGTGATTTTTTTTTTTTAATTCATGTTTTAAAAACATGTCAGTTTACATTTCTGATATGAATAGCCATAGAGGTTACCCACACAGATGATAGCACCTTTTTGGAAGGAGTTCCTAATTTCCCAGGTGTTCTGAGCCAACGCAGCTCTCCTGCTTTAGGCATCATGTAACTGGCACCTGCTGGAGCAGAGCTGTGAGGCTCTTGCCCTTTCCAGGGGGAGCGAACAGGCCGGTGACAGATACGTTCCTCCTTCTCATTGTTCGCCGCATAAAGAGGCAGTTACAGAAATAGGGACTGGAAATGAAGAGTGGGATTCTGGCTGGACACTGCTGCCTGCTTCTTGCTAAAGAGGGAACAGCTGGTGCCAGGGTGAGTCTTTTCTCTGTGACATCTTTCCGGTCTCCTTATTTGTGGTAGATGTGTTCTGCAGTGTTGCAGAAAACACTGAATTAGTGAGTGGAGCAGTCGCTCCCACAGTCTGGGTTATCTGTGATCTTGAACATAATAAGTGGAAAATTACAGAACAAGTGATTCATACATTTTTTTCTTTCCTTCTTCCTCTTTCTTTCTTTCTTTCTTTCTTTCTTTCTCTCCTTCCTTCCTTCTTCTTCTTTCTCCCTCCCTCCCTCCCTCCCTTCCTCCCTTCCTTCCTTCCTTCCTTCTTTCTTCTTTTTTTTTTTTTTTACATTGTATGCTGTTCTGAGTAGTAGGGTGACCTGACACCCCCATCCTTGTCTGTCCCCAGGACATTCAGCATCCCTTGGTCTCCAGTCCATGCTGTATACAACACTCATCCGTTAGTCACTAAGGAGCAACTGACTATGGGATATGGCAGTGCTATGTTTCTGTGTCCTTTATTTTGCTCCTTAATGTCCCCAAAGCCCAAGAGTTATAATCCTGGCAGTTTTACCCAAGTATATGGTTAATGACTGTTCTGTTTCATTATAGTTGTTATTTGCTTACTGTTCCTAACTTATGAGTGCAACTTTATTTTAACTCTGTATGTGCAGGAAAAGCATGCTATCTGTGGTATTTGTTACTGTCTGAAGCTTCAGGGATCCCCCGAGGGTTTGGAGTGCATCCCTGACAGAAGGCAGAATGTGTGTTTTCACCTGAGACTTGAGCACATTGTCATCACTCCCTCCGCATGGGGTTGTGAGTGATTGTGACAGCATTGGCAAGATTGATAAGGGAGTTACCAATGGATGTTAATGAACAGAGGTTGGATGCTGAAGGTCAGCTGTAGTTAGGCAAAGAGAGTAGGAAATCACTTTCTTCCCATGTGGTTTTTGTTCTGTTTTGTTTTGACAGAATTAACACATCCTTCCACCCCCCATTTTTAGACAGGGTTTCATGTAAAGGAGTCTAGCCTGAATGAAACATTTTATAGCTAAGGATGACCTTAAAAAATATTTGAGTCCTCCTGCTTCTGCTGTCTGAGTGCTGAGATTACAGGCATCTGCCATGATGCAGTGTTGGGACTTGAACCTTGTGCATACCAGGAAAGCTCTGAGCAGGTGATTCCTAGAGTGTTTTCTTGTCTAGCCTTCTCATCCTATCCTGTCAGGATTTTCCTCACATGTCTCCACCTCTGTCCTCCCTGTCTTCTTGCTTTGTCAGCTCTCCCCCCAGACAGGCTTCTGTGGCTTCTTCCCCTATCACAATGATCTCCTTCTGTCTACTTTGACATGCATCTATACCTCTAGATTTGGACCCCTGCAGGCCTCTTCCTTGGTATCTCTATATCCCATCCTGCTTACAGCCGGAGCTCTCCTAGGTGTTGGGATAGACAGTCCCTGCTGAACACGCCGAACCCCATACCAGCACCCCTCCCAGTTCTGCCATCTCTGTGCCAGGCTCAGACCAAACACCAAGAATTTGTACCACCACCAAGTTTTTTTGGTCCTTCCTCCATAGCTTGTCCTCAGAGCACCACTTCCTGGTCTGGTTGGTGTTTTTCTTTTCCCTGCAAGCCTGCTTGGTGGCCTTCTAACTCCCTTGATCTTTCCCCTCTCTAATCCTTACACAGCTAGAATCTCTGAAAGATAAAATTCCAACACGTCTCCTCCCTCTAGGTCCTCCGTGCTTTCCCCATGTGGTTAGTGACACACGACCTCTTGGTCATAGCTTAACAGGTCCTGTCATTGAGATCCACGTTCTTTTCTATCCCCCTTTACCTCCCTCTTCCCTCCAGCCATACTGGCATCATTTCTGTTTTCTTGAACTCTGCAAGCTCAGTTTGACTCAGGGCCTTGGCAGTCGTACCTCCCTCTTGTGGAATGTGCTTCCTGGATGTTAAAATGAATCCGTTTCTCTTTGGTTATCCAGGTCTTCCTTCAGGTAACTCAGATAGTCCTTCCTTAGGTCCCTCATTCATAAGCACTAGGAACCATGGCTCACATCTCTTCCTGTCAAGCATAGGTTTCTTCTTTGCCTTAAGACAATCCAGCGGTGTACCTCCATAAATTGGGAGGAAGTTCTCCATTTTCAGATTTGTTGAGATGTACTGTCTGCTCACGCACTAAAATGTCAAGGTATAAGGTTAGCAGCTCTCAGATTTTTAGCAGCATACCCCAGCCCCAGGAATACTGTCTGGCTCACGGTTAGCACCACTGACTATGCAAAGGCACAGGTGACTCTGTCCATCAGTTATCTAACGCTGTCTGGTCTACCCACCCCTCAGAGAGGATTTGTAATCGTGTTTCCCACCAGATCCATGGCAGTAGGAAAAGGAACACCTGAGCCGTAAAAAATTAGGGCTAATGAACTGTCTGATCACAGGATTATGTGAACACCAGTGTAGGAGGGGGACTGAAATCATCAAGGTTGCATTTATTAATAGGGAGAAGGTGGAGAATTTTCTCATTATTTATGGAGGTACATGGCTGGATTGGCTAACTGGGAAGAAGCAGCTGGCGACACTGACAGGATCCTGGGGGCCAGGTGTGGGTCACTGCAGGGGTGCTGTATTGAGCGGGAGCTGGGAAAGAAAGCAGGTGTGGTTCATGGGAAGAGAGAAGATGGGGATCCTTTGTCTCTGGCACCGCAAAAGGAGTTACGTTGCTTGCACGTCAGAATCTAGAGACTAGACAGTGGTTATCTTCAGAGAAAAGGCAAGAGACTGCAGGTAGCAAGGTGAAGAGAATGGGCAATGACAAATGGTATCTCTTAGCTTGCTGGCAGTGGGAGGTCAAGGCCAGCCTGGAGGATAGGGTGAGGACCAGTCCCTCAAAAACCTACTAGAAATTCCTGGTTCTACGTGTGCTACCGCCTCCCCAGTAGCTGAAATTTTAAATGAATTTGTTTCCCTTGATGACTTTTGAGAGACAAACCAGAGGGATTGGGGGTAGGAAATTCAGTCTCTCAATATCACATTTTCTTATAAATCAAACATTTTCCAGCTACTAGCTTATTTCTGGAAATACTCAATGTAATAGCATACCAACCATAGCTCTTTTCTTATAAAGGATTTTTAGTACATTCAAAGACTGAAAAAAAGCTGGATGTGGGTAGCACATGCCCATATGCTCTAGCACTGGGGAGGCCAGAGGCAGAAAGGTCATGAGTTCAAGACCTGCCTGGACTACATAGAGAAATCCCGCCCCCAAAATAAATAAGTAAGCAAGCAAGTAAGTAAGTAACTAAGTAAGATAGGTAGGTAGATAAAGGTGTGATCTAGTACTTAGAAATTACTTTTAATGAACTTGACCCTTAACCTGTATTTCTGACGTCAAATAGCGTTTTCAGTGGAGGTTTGGATGTGCTGATACACACCTGCAATCTCATTTCTCAGCTTGCCAGCCTGGCCTGCTCAGCCCGAGACTGAGTTTCTGTTGGCGTCAGAAAAAACACAATTTCTCCCCAAAGGAGGGAAATGTACTTTGCCCCCCTTCCAGCAGATGTAAAAGCACCTACAGTGCTGGTGCTGCTTCCCTGTGAGCATTAAAGGATGTGGAGCGGTCGTTAGGGATGCTTTAACCTTGGTTTATAATTAGCCCCAACTTGCCTTGGGATTAATGGGTTTTGCTAGGAAGCTTTAAGAAGTGCTTTGGTGAGGTTGCTAGCAGGCAGAAATGGGAATGAGGAAGCAGCCAATAAGTACATGAATTCATTGTGTTTTTCCCAGTGATGTCCACTGTCCTTCCCGGAGCCCAGGCTGACAGGCCCCATCCAGTGACTGAATTGCTGGCAGCCACCATCCCAGCAAGAGACAAGTGGGCTTTGTGTCTCTGCACTTGGGGCCTTCATACAACTCCTTCCTGTTGTTCAAATGGTGTCACAATTGTTATCCACCGTTTGCTGGTTGGGTCATCTTCTCTCCCATTTTGAAGCCTGATATAACTCTTGATTGTCCATATCAGGGGGCCAGGTGGACCTCCAGGTCACCCCCTCTAAGGCTCCTAGGCTCTCTATTCTTGCAGGCAATGTGAAGGAAGGAGGCTGCTGCCGAGATGACTTCTCTCTGGAAATCAGGATGAGTCAATATGAGCAAGAGCGTAGGCTGTGATAGCTTTGTCACCTGGCCACTCTGCATCCTGTGAACGTGGACCCATGTGGCCCTCATACCCCAGGTGTGGTGGCTTGAACGGGAAATGTCAGCTGTGTTTGAGGTCAGTCTGGTCTACAGAGTGAGTTCCAGGATAGCCAGGGCCACAAAGAAAAACCCTGTCTTGAAAAACAAATCAGAGACAGACAGACAGAGACACACAGAGAGAACATGAGATTGTCCCCATAGTCTTGGACTTTTGAGTGCTTAGTCCTCAGCTGGAGGTGCTGTTTGGATAAGATTAGAAGTTGTGGCCTTGCTCAGGTAGTTACATCACCGGGAGTGGGCTTTGAAGTTTCAAAGCCTTGTCCCAGTTTGCTCTCTCTACTTCCTGCTTGAGGTTCAAGATCCTCCTCTCTCAGCTTTAGTTCTTGCTGCCATGCCTTCATTGGGCCATCATGGAACTGTAGCCAGATAAACTCTATCTCTGTAAGTTGTCTTGGTCATGGTGTCTTTTTCACAGCGGTAGCTAAGGAACTAAGACACCAGGTGTTCCTGCCAGGGACCAGCTGTGAAACCAAGTCCTCAGGGTGTTATAAAACTTCACTGTTCTGCCCTCTTGGGTATGGGGCACAAAGTCCTAAGAACTGGATTCTGGGTATGCCACTTCTTGGGCATCACTGTCATGTAGAGAAGAAAAAGTCCAGAGGCACAAGGGACTCTTCCAGGGTCACACTGCTGGTAGCTGGCAGTAGCTGACTTTCATCTATATTAAATATGAAAATTAAAAATTAGTTCTCCGAGAATTTCATGCAGTGTATTTTGAACATATTCACTCCCCTTAACTCCTCTCCTTTACTGACTCTCAACCATCCCATCTCTTCCCATGGATTTTGAGCTTACCTTTTTCATTGCTGTGGTTGTTTTCTTTCTCCATGCAGTCCCTATTGCCCTGCTGGCCTTGGGGTTGGGACCTGCCCGTGACATGTGGTCAGCTCACCAGGGGACACATTGAACACAACTGGCTCTTCCTCTGCCAGTAGCTGCCAAATGCTAATAGCGCCTCAGCCGGCAGTGAGGTTACACATCTCCCATCCGCCCTCTGTTATACAGGTCTTGTACATGCTGTCACCATCTCTAGGAGTTCATCTGTGCACATACCCTTTTGTGTCTGGAAAATACTCACTCATCAAAGTTACCTACCTCCGCTGGCTCTTATGATCTTTCCTCTCCTTTGGCTCTTACATTCTTTCTGTCCTCTCTGTCACAACCGCTGTCACAACCTCTGTCCTCTCTGTCTTGACCCCTGGAGTGAGGGGTTGGTTTAACTTGTTTCCTAGCTACTATTTTCTTTATGCTCAAGAAGAGAGCAAACTTCTTTATCAGATCTGCATCCCAAGAAGGACATGCCTCAGGTATGATAGCACACATGAGGTAGAGACAGGAGGATCAGAAGTTCAAGGTCAGCCACATCTACATATTTTTGAGGCTAGTTTGGGCTACGTGAGACCCCTGCTTCAAGGAACAAACAAACAAACAAGCAAAACAATAGAAATACCCAGGGAGTTGGGGTTGTGGCTCAGTGGTAGAACTTTTGTCTTATGTGTGGGAAACCCTGTGTTCTGCCTCGACAGTGCAGAAATTAAAGACGTTCATAGATAAATAAAGCCCTAATACCTTCCTACCGGTAAACTTCTTACTGAAATAGGAAGGTGCTACTAAAATAGCTTCCTGTTTCAGAGTCTCTAGAAGGAAGTGTTTTTGGGCTGCAGAGTGGAGGACCGTGTGGTCCACGGTTTGGCCACTGACTTCTCACGTGGTGTCAGGCCTCTGCCATGGGGTCCTGGCTCCGTGGCTCACAGCACAATGATGGTGACATGGTTTCCATCACAAAATTAGTAAGTAGCGCTGCTCCTCACCACATCACAGGCAGGCTTGAGAACTGCGGTGTTTGACAAAGCATCAAGGGATGAATGGGGGGCATGTTATTAATGGAGGATCAGGAGAATGGCGTGGAAGTTGGAAAAGGGTAGTTTTGTTAGAAATGTGCAAAATAAATAACTGTGCCGTGTTCTGAAGCCTTCAAGCGTGAGCCTGGAATCTCATTCCCGAATCGGCTTCTCTTGCTTCTCTTTCTCTGGTGGGAAAAAGACGGCTTAACACTGGGTGAAGAGACGCAGCCTCATGTCATGCTGGTGCTTATGCCGTTCTTCCGGATCCAGCTTCTTTTGACACATTTGTTCACCTGGTTTCAGAGGCTCTGCTGCAGGGCCTTGGCTTCCTTCAGAGCAGGAGTGGATACTGAATTGCCCTTGCGTTGTGCCATGGCGAGCTGAGGACTGCTGGTCAGATCCTGATGTGGCTCATGAGAAAGTTTTTCCTGTCCAGCTTGCAGGATTCAGAGGTTGGTTCTGTGAACTTCATCGATACATGGGGAGATTGGTGGACTTGAGATGAGAGTGTAGTTTATCTGCTGGCGGGGCTGGAGAGATGGCTTAGTGGTTAAGAGCACTGGCTGCTCTTCCAAAGGACCCAGGTTCAATTCCCAGCACCCACGTGGCAGTTCACAACTGTCTGTAACTCCAGTTCTAAGGGATCTGACACCTTCACACTGATGCCCATAAAATAAAATAAATTATTAAAAAAAAAATTGAAAATGCACATGGCCTTTGACTCTAGCTCTGTTTAAAAGAGTTTTCCTTACTGATAGGTGGGGAATGAGAAGAAGGTCAGAGGTTATTCAACTGTTAAAGCGAGAACATGGAAAAGAAAGCGTTGCGTGACTGGGGCTGGGCTCAATAAGTTATGACGTGCACATGATAGGAAATTATGCAGCCATTTAAAAACTCGGGCATAGCAGTGGGTAGTGTCTGAGAAAGATGACCTAGCATGCGGATGCTCTCAAGCCAAGGGCATATTGCTCCGGTGCTTTCTGTTTCTTAAACAGGATACTGACTGGGGGGTTCGCACTTTGTGAAAACTAAGTGAAGTATACATATATGGTAGATATCCTTTTCTGCGCATACGTCAAACGTAACAGAGCTTTCTAGAAGAAGAACAAGGCATTTCAGTACAATGACTGTGTTGCGGGCGTTCCTGGGACATACGTGACTAACAACAAGACGGATATAGTGCATAGGGTGTTGATTGCATTCATTAAAGGACTTTCGCTGTACTTGCTACAAAGTGTCAGACAGTCTTCAGGCATGGGATATAAAAGGGAAGGAAATAGTTTATCCTTTTACTTATACGTGTCCTTTATTGCTGAGAGAATACAAAAGTGATTGCTCACGGTTCGCTCAGCAGCAGAAGGGAAGGCTGCATTGCTGTTTCATATTTTTATTTGGTGGGCGGTGTGTGTGTGTGTGTGTGTGTGTATGTTTTTATGTGTGCATCCTCTTGCCATGATGCATGTGGGAGGTCAGAGGGCAACCTCTAGGAGTTGGTTCTGTCTTTCTACCATCTGGGTTCCAGGGACAAAACTCAGGTAATCAGGCTTGGTGGCAAGCACACTGACCCGCCGACAGCCCCAGAACTCATGGACTCTCTTTGTATCTCTCAAAGTCTGTATGTTGTGATTGGATTACAACTTAAGGCAAATAAATTGAACAGTCCTGCTATTATTCGTGGCATTCGTGACCCTAGGAAGCCATTGCAGTCACCTCTGCCTTAGAGATCAGCAGCCAAAACACAGGATGTTTTAGGTGGATCTGAGGGGGAGGTTTTCTCTCCCAATGCTGACTTGTACATTCTAGCAGAAATGTAACTTGATAAATTATATATAACCATCAAGAATTCCAGGAACTCTTAGTGCACTTCAGTCTTCTTCCAGTTGATTGCTTGTATGCACTCCATCTTTTCATTATAACCAAAAGAGAAGAATCCAGGGTTTTGCTGGAGATAGTGAAAAATGAAGTTTTTGATGTTATGCTCATCTGTTTATAATCCCAAAATGTAAAACTCACAGCCACATCTCATTAATTTTAATTTTAATTTTAATTTGTTGGCTGTTTCAAAGCTCTAAGTAGCTATTTCATGGTGGATTGAAGCATTATTCTCAGGGATTCACCGCTCTCAATTTAAAGGCAATTAAATCTGACAGAACCCTTAGTTTGCATTACATAAAATAAAACATTTCAACAATGAAACGACATCTATATACAGTTATTACTGTAATCTGGCATTGTCAGTGCATGCCTTTTAGAAAGAAAAAAAAAACCATGATGTCTGAGTTACTGAAGAGGATTGAGACCTACTTTGGTTTGTGTAGTGGCACATGCTAAGCCAGCTTGAGTACCATGGTGACCGCTGTTGGTTCTGCCCACTGTGTGCCCCGCAGCCAAACCAGGCTTAAAATCAGAATTGTCAAGGTCACTTTGCTGTGGAATGATGTTGGAGGGTAGCTGCTTCAGGCTGTGGTTCTTGAAGCCCAGGTCTGCTAACTTTCATTGCACTTTGCCTTTCTGATGTCGTAAAAGGCTCTAAGCCAAGTGAAAGGGTGGATATATGATTCTGTACACACGAATAGCACACATGGGCCCCTATGTGAGATATGCCAGGGGTAGCTGCTTGACCATACGCCGGCCTGTCCGTGGAGTGCCGTGGTGATTAGGTGACCTTGCCTACAGGACATGGTTGATGATTAGGTATAGCTAGTAGGGCTTGTCTCTGATTCTTTGTCACAGTTTACAGGCGCTGACCAAATTCTAATAGCTTTCCAATCCTTTAAGTCTTGAAGTGGCCTGATCATCCAAGAATATTCCTGGAAAAATGTTGTAATTCCTCCCAGAGGTGACATGAGGTTTGTCATCTGGTCGGCGAAGAGCAGTTAACTTCCTATTCTAGAAGAGGCTGGGGTTCTGTGAGCAATGAATGAGTGAGTTGATCTACTCACAGTGAACTCACATGGATGTTTTGAGTCATGCTAACTAGGGCAGAAATTCCTATGTGCTGGCTGCTCTCTACCCTTAGTGCTCAGAGGCGAGGAGCATCAACCGAGTCCTGCTTATGGGCAGCAACTTGCTAGGAGGCCATGAACACTAAAGGAAGAGTGTGTAAAGACTGAGGACGTGAGGTCTGATCCCAGCCCTTGTGGGTGAGAAAGTGGAGACAGGTGGATCTCTGGAACTCACTGGCCAGATGATATTAACCATCTTCTACAAACCCTGTCTCAAATAATAGAGAGAGCAATTGGGGAAAACACCTGAAGGACCTCTGGTATATGCAGACCTGCACACACATGTGAACACATATGCTATACATGTACTCACACACACCCACCCACACACACACACACACACACACACACACACCATGTGTAAAAGCATGTAGACTAGGCAGGGCTCATGAAGGTTTTCTTCTAACAGTGGGCCACAAAACAGATTTTCAAACTCATGAATTTGTGTACATTGTGACCAGGAATCCAGCACCTGCTGTTTATGTACAAACTGTCTGAATTATCACAAAACTCAGGGGCACAACTATGTGTCCATATCTCAAGTCTGCTGAAGCTGAAGAGTTGTTTGAGGGTAGTACAGCTTGGAATCACTTCTTGGGAGATCGGGGTGTGTCTGGGAGAGGTTGAGACCCAGTTTGTCTTTGGCAGGGGCAGAGATTGCTGTTCACGGTCATTTTACAATGACTCGATGGCTCTGGGAAGGTCTTCACATAAGCTCAAAAGTTCAGAAAGGACCAGAGCCTGCGGGAGAATTCTTCTCATGTTCGAGCCCTAGCCCAAGCCAAGTGCCTTGGAAATATTGAATCTGTCTGTTCTATTTTCTTTCCTGAATTAGATACGGTTTGGCTTGCTCAGTTCAGCCTTTGACAATATGACTTATTTTCAAAGCAAATGGCTTACTCCTGGAAGCAAACAGTAGCTCTGTGACTTTCCCCTTTGGTGGCACTTTGGTGGGATGTGACTTAGGAAGGCAGATTCAGACCAGGCAAAGAGGAAGCCAATCTTTCTGCTCCAAGCACTGAAAATGTAAAGATCAGGGAGGGTACAGGGACATAAGGAACCACGTCCTGTGGTCCCTTCTTAAAACTTCTGCTGCTAAGAAGTGGCAGGGCCGGGGAGATGGCTCAGGCTGTAAAGTGCAAGCATGAGGATCCGAGTTGGAGTCCAGCAACCATCGGTAAAGGTTAGATTTGGTGGCATGTGCGTTCATCCCAGCACTGGGAATGTGGGCTAGATGGGCCCCCAGGAATCACTAAGTGAATCAGCCATCGCTAGAGTCCCAGTGACAGAGTCTGTCTTAAAGGAGGCAGATGGCTCTTGAGGAATAACTCCAAGGCCGCCCTGTGGCCTGCACATGTAATTTGCACACGTGTACACACACATACAGACATTAAAAAAACGACAAGGAAAACAGGTGGAGGAATTGTAATGTAACATGTATTCTGTGTTCTGCTCTTCTCTTCATGTTTGTCTCTGTCTTCTTGAATGCATCAGTGTCCTGGAGTGACAGCTTTCATTCTTTTGCAAAATTATCAGTGATTTCTTTTTTTTCTTCTTGCTGAAATAGTCACAACCATGAGATTCTTAGGATTTCTTTGGTAGCCCTGTTCCCCCAGCATGTGTTTAGAACAGGTTAACTTTGGAATTTTCTATTTTATCAACATTACTTGATTTTTATATTCAGGGCCATTTAGGTTTGGGGGCTGAAGGGACAGTGAAACTAACAGAAGTACCAGGACCAGAATAAGCTGGGCTTGGATTTTAGTCTGCGTTGCAGAAATCCCTCATGCTCTGGCATTCATGTTCCATCTCTTGTCTGCCACGCTTGCTGTCTAATTGTCTTTCTATTTGTCTTTCTCACTGTGTGTGTGTGTGTGTGTGTGTGTGTGTGTGTGGTTTATCCTTGTGTGAACGGACTCATCCATGTGTCCCATGTGGCTTCACCTGGAATGTGAAGGTTGCTGTTTGGATGTCTTTCTTTTTCACTCTTCACCTTTTGAGACTGGGCTTCTCACTGAACCTTGTTGTTTTGGCTAGGGCTGCCAGTGAGCCCCTGCAGTGGGCCCATCTGGCCCCCAGTGCTAGACTAACAGATGGGCACTGCCAAACCAACTTTACGTGGGTGCTGTGGTTCTGAACTCTGGCTCTCATTGTTTGTGCTTGGAGCACTTCACTCACTGAGCCATTTCTCCAACCCCTCTAGATGCCCACCCTCGCCAATCTGTAAAATAGAAACCCAGGTGTGTGGGACACACCTTGAGAGGCAGAGGCAGGCTGATGTCTGAGTTCTAGGTGAGCCTGGTCTACTTAGGGAATTCCAGGATAGCCAAGGAGAGACTCTGTATATAAAAAAATCAAGAGATAATATTTTCTACTACTTCTAGCCTCTCAGAGTGTGGAGAACTTTCAGGTTTTGAAGATTCCTTCCTCCCTTCCTCCCTTCCTCCCTTCCTTCCTTTCTTTCTCTCTCTCTCTCTCTCTCTCTCTCTCTCTCTCTCTCTCTCTCTTTTTCTTTTTTTCAGGGTCTTACTCTGTACCCCTTCTGTCCCTTCTGGCCTCAAGCCCATTAGACTCATCCTGCCTCAGTGTCCCAGGTGGCCCACAGATGCTTTTGAAAGTTTCTGCAGATTAAGCAGTGCCAGAGAGGCCACGGCCATTGTCCCCCCAATGTCATGATCTGAGGTTGACATGTCTTTGAGCTCCTGAAGGCTTCCTTAGAAGGCTTTGCTTAGAGCAGTGGTTCTCAACCCTCATGCAGCAACCCTTTCATACAGTTCCTCGTGTTTTGGAGAACCCCCCCCCCCAACTATAAAATTATTTTTGTTGCTGCTTCAAAGATAGCTGTGATTTTGCTACTGTTATGAATTATAATGTAAATATTTTTGGAGATAGAAGTTTGCCAAAGGGGTGGAGTCCCACAGATTGAGAGGCGCTGGTCTAGAAGACGGCTTAGATACAAAGAAACTACCTCATGGCTTCATGGCCAGAGTTTCTCTACATACCAACTATAATCTGAATTTTCTTTTTTCTTTTTGTAACTAACTTCTTAGTAGTTAGACTGGTAGGTAACCCTTGGTGTGAAGAACTAAGTTTTTTTTTACTTTACACTTTACAGGTTATGAGTTTGTTCATATAGTTTTCAGGGCTGAGATTCCCACAGAGCTTCAGGTGATCTTCCCTAAAATATTTAAAAAGGGATTGTTTTTACTGGGTGCCCAGGACTGGATTTCCCCCGCCCCCCAGCTCCATTCAGACGTTGAAATCCTGATGCTCGAGTAAGATGGTATTTGAGGTGGAACCTCTGGGATCCATCCCTTTGACTTCCTGAAGTCCAGGGGTGGGACTCACGTGTTAGATTAGTGTTTTTATCAGGAAAGTCCAGAGAGCTTGCTATGTGTCATGAGAGGACACAGACAATTCAGGGCTGCCTCTAGCCCAAATGAGTGCACCCCCAGAAACCATCCATGCCGGCCTTTGATCGCAGACCTCAGCCTCTAGTGCTGCAGGAAGATAAATGTCTGTTGTCTGAGTCCATGGCATTTTGTTCTGGCGGCTGAACCGCCTGAGATATGGGAGGATCCATAGGTATTGACTGTTCCCGGATCAATGTTTAAACTCCTGTCGTTTAATTTCTGATTTCATACACACATGCACTTATGCACATATGTCAGAGCCAGGCCTTTTGTAGCCTTCTGGCCTGGAATCTTTGGTTGTCAAGGCTCAGATGAGCTGGGGAATTCCTGCGCTCGCAGTCTGGAATCAGAGGTGCAGGAAGGGGAGGGAGAGGTGTTCATGTCATTTCTTAGCTTGTTCATCCTCAACTTCCCTCTTTATCGCAAGCTCAGTCAGGTTTCTGCTCAGCAGTCGGAAGGTTTGGCAAAACAAACATAAAAGCCGCTTGTGGGAGGGAGGTTTATGAACCCTGAGGCCGACGCTAACTCTAATGGAGGGGAGGCAGAACGTGAACTGGGCAGCTGAGAAGCGTGGAGTGTAGAGAAACAGCTCAGTTTGACCAAGGAGACTCCAGCGAGCTTGAACTTGAGACTGGTTAGCGAAGATGGGAGCTCTGATTCAGGTAGAGAGGAAGTGTCCCCTTTGGTGGGAGATGGTGGTGTTGATTGTGTCAGGTTACCTAATCCATTGTTCTGTGCTTTGAGGTTTCCTTGAATGTGCCTCACACTCCTGCCACCCCCCCCCCTACAGCCCCTCAGCCCCAGAAGCCTGGTGTGCTAGAAAGGTTGCTCTCCATTGGGGGTTAAACGGAGCAGCTCAAATCTGTAGTGTGTGCCAACATCTGTAGTGCAAATATCCCCACTGTGGCCAACTTCAGAGCCGCAGCGGATTAGCCGGGGGCTCACAGCATTCCTCGGCATATAACAGTTGGCCGTGAGAGCAGTGCAGGCCGACACCAGCACGAGATTCTAGAGGCCGGTTAGTTCCGTGAGCAATGACTATACCTGCCAGCCCCCAGCGTTGAGGATGCCCTAGGTACCGTCCTCTTACCTTCTGTGAGACACCTCCTGCCATTGTTGACTGGTCTGTGAGGGCTTGTCACCCAGGGACGCCACAGCAAGGACATGATTTGACACAAAGAATTGAGTTCAGATTCCTCTTTTGGGTGTTTGAGAAAGACATCTCAGGACAGTTTTGCTATAGAGGCAAAAGGTTAATGGCGGCAACAAGTTGAAATTATTTGATACCCAGAGTTAAGAAAAACTGTGAAGAGGCTGAACAGTGTACAGAAAGGAGCTGATGGGGAAAGAGACTTTATGGCCTGCAAAATGGGCCGTGGGTCTAGGGCTGCCCCTATGGTAAGTTGTATTCTAACGGCTTACCTAGACAAGTTTACCTGATTCCATGGAGTACCTTGGAGAACTTTCCGTGGACATAGTTTTGGCTGTAACCTTAAGGGATTTGTTCCAGGATCCCTGGGGAATACCTCTCAGATCACACCCAACCCTGCTTGTACTACCCTGTACCTGTGCAGTGATAATAAAGTGTAATATAAAAATTAGGCACAGCAGGACATTAGCAACAACTGGTAATACAGAACATTTATCACGGTATGTCGTGATGAAACTTATTCAGTGCTTACCTGCTGGGGATGTGGCTCAGTGGTAGAGCACTTGCCTGGCATTCTTTGAGACTCCGGTTTGAGTACCATTACCCGGAAAAAGAAAAGGTATGAATGGTTCTGGAATGTTCCTTTTAATATTTGTAGAGCACAGTTGACAGTGGTGACAAAACCCAAGGCTGTTCAGCTGCTTACGGGCAGTGTGGGCCAGATGTGGTAGTACACTCACCTGGCAGAGGCAGGTTGATCTCTGTGAGAATGAGGCTAGCCTGGTCTACATAGCGCGTTCAGAGGCGGCCATCTAGGACGACATAGTGAGACTATGTCTACAAAAAGGATGGTGAAATCCTGCGCCACAAGTGTCTTATTTTTTGAGATGGGGTATTTGCACTGAACCTGGATCTCACTGAGTCACGTATGCTGGCTAGCCAGCAGGCCCACAGAGCCTCCTGACCCTCCACAACCAGGGTCACAGGCGCGTGCCATCGCACCATTGCACCATGGACAAGGATGGGATCATGTAAGTTTGATAAATTCCCCCATCTTTATTGTGATTCCTGCCCTCTTCTCTTTGTATTCTTCCCAAGTGGCTATGAGTATCTCCTTCCTTTTCATCCCAGCATCACTGATTTGGAATCCATGATGTTGAGAGAATGGCCAGCGGACTGTGGTGGGGTGGTAAGGTTGTTGACGCTGACTGCTGGAGGAAACTGTGAGACAATTGGAGCCATTGCTGCAAGAAGGAGAAAGAGTTCTTTTTCATGCTGAGGGCATCTGGAGAGGCGGGTCTCTAAGGATGGCCTGTGCAGACTGCATTGGTATGAAAGAGGCTTGGGGCGATGGGGGCCTCTTTCTCTCTCTGATGTCCTCATCACACGCAAATTTGTGAATAATCAAATTGTTGGGAAGGGGAAAGTCGCCCTTGGCTGTTTGGGGCTGGGAGCTTAGTCACACACAGAGTGGCCTAGCCTCGTCCAATGGACTCATGGCAATGTGGCCCAATGAGTGAAGGTGCTTGAATTTTAATAAGGGGTCATTGTGGACCTGAAAGGTGGCCCAGTTGGTGACAGTACATGCTGCCTAGGGTAAAGATTGAGTTCAGCTACCTGACACCCACTTTAAGGACAAGCTAACAAACGAAATAAAACCTTGGTGCAATGGCACACGCCTGTGATCCTGGTACTGTAGGGAATGGGGACAGGAGACTCCCTGGGTTTGTTGGCTAGCCAGCATATGTGACTCAGTGAGCTACAGATTCAGTGAGAAGACCCTGTCTTAACATTAGTATCTGGTACACACACACACACACACACACACGCACATACTCTAGTGTCTAATAATAAAAGTATAGATTCCCCACAGAAAACAATTCATCTCGGTAGATGTCTGATGTCTCGCATACAACCTGAAGAAGTTTGCAAGTGAATTTGTTCCTTTTTGTTCCTCTGCTGTTGTAATTTTCTAAGACAAGATCCTGGAAAGTTACCTGGAAAGTCAGGGAGGCCCCTGTTTCTTTTTCCACAAGAGACAAGCAGGTTCTTCTTCTAGCACTGTAGACGGGCAGCAAAAAGCAGGCTTGTCTCTCCTCGGAGAAGCCACAGGCAATTGAAAGTGAATTCTGAATAGAGAGAAGCAAACAGCCCAACTTGATAGTGCACACTGGGAATCCCAGCATTCGGAGGCAGGTGGGTCTCTGTGAGTGAATGAAGGGTCAGCTTGGGCTACGTAGTGAAACTGTGTCCATGTGGTTAAGCTGTTCACGCGGTGGTGGTGGTGGTGGTGGTGGTGGTGGTGGTGGTATGAGCTATGACCATAATAACGATAGGGGTGAGAGGACTCAAAAGAGGGCCAGATATGAGACAGTAGGAAGGCTGGTGTATCTAGGGCTGAATGAAGAGAGGAGAGGAGGGGAGGGACGAGAGGCTGGCAGAGGTGGGGGCTGGGGTGCTTTGTTCACTGAAACCCAATTGTCTCCGCTTGCATAACATCTAATAATAGTGATTCATTAAGCCAGGCATTCATTCACTGTGTAGGCTTGATTTTCACTCCCAGTGGCAAGGTTCTGGGCTAGCTGAATAACAACTAGGTAAGCAACCTTGATTGTATGGGGGCAGCGTCCGGGGAAGCCTTCCAAAGAGAATGGCTCTCTGCACCCACCAAGATCCTAGTCTCCTGGATACGGAGCCCACGCTTCTGTTTTCGTTTTGTTTCAGAAACTCTCCGGGGGATTCCGCCGGGAGGGCTAGATCTGCCACGTGCTTAGTGTTCATTGTCGACTTGACGCAGCGTAGCATCACCTGGGAAAGGCTCTAACGAGGGCTTGTCTCAATCGGGTTGGCCCATAGGCATGCCTGGCGAGGGACTGTCTTCATTGACTTCACTGACGTGGGAAGACCTAAGCTGATGCCAGGGTCTAGGTCCGGAATTGTGTAAGAGTGGAGGAAGCTAGCTGAGCACTGAGCATGGATAGTCACCTCTCTGCTGTCGGCTGTGGGCTGATGGGACCAGCTGTCTTGAGCCTCCACTGCCGAGACTTCCCTGCAATGGCGGACTGGAACCTCGAGCTAAAACAAGCCCTTTCTCACCTAAGTTGCATTTTGTCATGGTATTTTTATTACAGCAGTAGAAAAGGAAAAAAAAAGGACAGCTTGCTTTTGGGAGGAGCTACTGAACCATTAGAATAAGGTACTCCATCTTCTGGGAACATGAGGGTGGCTGAATTATTCTGTGCAGAAGAGCAAGTGTTTCCTACGGAAGCACAATACTTTGCACTGGTGAAATCCAGGAAGGCTCCCTGGCTTTCTCACCACCTGGGAAGCTGGGTGCTCTTAGACCCTGCCAGAGTGGGAGGGACCAAAATGCCTTCCGAAGTGGGCTTGCACTCATGTAGTAAAGGGCTCCGTAAAATGTGTGTCCTTCGAGTTAGGTTGTAAAGAATGGTGAGAATGTATGAAGAACAAAATGGCTTCCCGGGGCTGGGGAGAGGGTTATGGTCCAGTTGGTAAAGCGTCTGCCCTGCAAGCGAAAGGATCTGCGTGTGATGCCCTGAAGCTGTGGAAGGAATCTAGATGTGGTGGCATGCCGTGGTCATCCTAGCCTTGGAGATGCAGGGACAGGTAGATCTCGGGGGCCTGGGGCCTGGGGGGGAGCCAGCCTAGGTGAGCTGCTGAACTCTGGGTCAGAGTGAGACTGTGACTCAAAAGGAAGGTGGACCACACCTGAGGGATGCTACAGGAGGTTGACCTCTGGCCTTCTGTATGCGCGCACACTTCTGTCCTTCCATGCACACACACAGGCACATGCATGCAGCACGTACAAACGACAGCTATGATTTATCACCCATGAAAGGTTTTAAAAATTTCTTTATAAAGAACCACTTAAGTATAAACACCAATATATTACAAAAAAAATCTGCTAGCTTTATGAGTAGCGTTAATTAATTAATTAGAGGGTCAAGATTTTCTATACCAAATTCATCCATGTAACCTTGACATGGAAACAGGTCGGTATTTTTAACCTGATGCATTCAGTCCCTCTTCATTGTATACATTTTCTTTTTCATGGACTGGACCGGCTTTAAAGGACACACTGAAGCCCAAAGCAATGGGCAGGTTTTGTGCTGTTCCTTATAGAGGAACTTAATACCACAGGTAAGAGTCTAATGGAGTTGAGGTTTCACTGTGTAGGTGGCACCTAGAAGGGAGACTGGATCCATGCTTGCCAACCACATCTGGATTCCATTTGAGTTGGAAAGTATTTTGAAAGGAAATACCCAGATGTGTCACGTGACTCTGACTCAGCCATTCGGGAGTAGTTAAGAGTGTCTGAATAATTCAGTTTGTGTTGATGCTTGCAAGTGAGGTTTGAACATCTTTTTGTGCTGCCCTATTGTGCGACCTGGGAGGATAGGGAGCCACGAGAGACCAGGCTAGTCAGCTGGGGCCGACACCATCCTGCATTCTCTCCAGACTTTGCATTCAAATGCCTGGGAGATAAGACTTAGATAGGGGCTTTGACGCCTGGCTTTGTTTGATTGACCCCTGAATTTTAATTGGTAACCTCCCCCTCCCTGAGCAAAGATGAGTCTACTGTTTAGAGACTATCCCTCGGTGGATTGAGGGGTAATTTCTCCAGTCCCCGGAAAAGACACAGTAGGTTGTACGAGTGAGTTTTGGAACTTGCCCACAGTGACTGTGGGTGGGCGAGTTTGTGTGGAAAGGCTCCACTTGCCTGAGCCCCTGGAGTGGTGTGTGGGTGGGTGGGAATGAAAGATGGAAAGTTAAAACCCTGGGCTCAGTGGGAGCCTAGTCAAGAAGTTTCCTGTGGATCAGGCCCAGGCCCAGAGGCGGGGGAAAGCTTTGTGTTTCTCTGGCCTGAAATGAACTGGCAAGATGGAAGGACAGCCTGGGATAGGGTGACTTCCCTGGGGTCTCTCTGGTGTCTGAAGCTCTCCTCACCTAGATCACTTTGTTTCACACAAAAGTCAGGAGCCCTCTGAAAGGGGGTCTGAATGAAGCAGAAACAAAGCTGGGAATCTCTGGGTCCCAGCCCTGTCTGGCTGGTCAAGTCATTCGTGATTTTTTTTTTTCCTTTGTGCTGTGTGTCTGGTTGTGGCTCTCCCTGAAGGCTACCTAGATGGGAGAAACCGGAGACCAGAGGTTTGGCCTACTTTGGGGTCTGCGTTTTCCTCAGGTTTGGTGGGGGCTTAGTTTCTATCATCCTTCGAGACTACCTCCAAGGAGAAGCAATGACTTGAAGGAGATGCACAGGATTCAGAACTGCAACCTCTAAGCCTGTCCGTAAACACTCTTGAATGTCACCCTAGTGGAGTCAGAAACCTCCCGGTTGCTTCTCATAGCCCTCCTTTCTTTTGGTGATGGAGATGAAGGCCAGGACCTCATGCTTGCTAAGTTTCTTCTCTCAGCTCTACTCCCAGCCTCTGGGGGTTCCCCAGACACCATAGGAAAGGGTGGAGAGGTCAAGCCTTTGATGAGCAAGCCTGTTGCCAGGGTCTTGGTTCTCCTTGCCAACCTCTATAAGAGAACTAATTCTTCACTGGATGTTAACCTGCATTGCCTCTGTGTGCTTAGAAAACTCAGCACAGAACAAGATGGGCTAGGATGCTGTGTGTGTGTGCTATGGGAGTAGAAAATACATTGGGGCCAAGTAGCCCAGAGCATGCTCGTGAAATGGTATTCCATTTCTGAACACCATTGCTGAAGGAGAAGGCATTTTCATACCTGAACATACATCTTGTCCAACTGAATAAGAATCTCCCTTTTATCCTCAGTTTTACTTTCTCTGGTTTCAGCTATCTGCAGTCAACCATAGACTTTACTAAGTGGGAAATTCCAGACGTAAACCGTAAGTTTTAAGTCCCACAGTAGATTCTTGCCCATCCTGCTCCATCTTACCAAGGGTATGAATCGTCCCTCGGTCCAGCAGATCCATGCTATACACGGTACCCCGGCTGCTAGCGACTTAGCAGCCACCTTATTTGTTAGATTGACTGTCTCATCAGCAGAGTAGCTAAGTAGTGGTTAAGTAGTCCTTATTAATAGTGGCTTCGGAATATAAGAATATCCATGTCAGCAGTGAAGACACACCAAACAAAACCCATGAGATGTAGTAAATGATAAAGATATCCCAATCATAACTCCCTTCAGTGGAGTTGAATCTTCCTTTTTGCCATTCCTCTGTGGTTTACCACTCTTTCAGCTGTCTACTGGGGCCCCAGGTGTACGCTTGAGGTAAAAGGGTGCTGCTGAAGTCCCACGTGGATAGCATACACTGTTAGTGTCTCCAGTTAGGCAGTGGTTAGGGGTGCTTGTACAAAGTGCCTCAACTGTGGGATCCTTTCACTGTCTAACCCCATACTCTATTCCCTGCCGTCCACTTTGTAAATGGGAGAGGGAACGGGGGAGTACGACATTGCATTGCGATGTGAATGAGAGGCCTTGTCCGGCACAGTTCTCTTTGCTGGAGGTGCTGCACAGAGAACCAGGGATACCTAAGAACTGGTCCCTGGTCAGCTGTGTTTCTTTCACCCTAAGTCCTCTTACCAGCAGGGAAAGATGCCACATAATGCTGGCTGGAGTTGCTGTGGGCTGACCGCATCTGTGTCTGTCCGTTCGTCCGTCCATCCATAGTTTAAGCAGACCTCAGAGTGTGTTTGTGTCCGCACTGAGCATGTATAGACTTTTGATTTGGACATTGTCCTTCGCTCCTAAACAGTGCAGTGCAACAGTGATTTGCATAGTGCCCATGCAAATCTAGAGATAATTTAAAGCCCGTGGGAGGATGTGTGTGGCTCATGTGTGTGTGTGGCTTATGTACAGACATTCTGCCCCCTCCTCTTTTAATGAGGTCACAGCACCCACATGTTATAGGACCCTCCTGGTCCTGAGAAACAGCTGTGTTTTCCCTGTGTATCAGCAGAGGAGCCTTTCAAGGGACACAGTGTGATCTGGGACTAGGGATGTAGGAAAGCATGCCAGTTGTAGAGTGGGGGAACCCTGCCCGGCCTTCTTAGTTATCTTGCCCACAGCCGGGATACGGTTCTCCAGTCCAAAGAATGGCCTCACAATGGCCTGGCTCCATTCTTTGTGCCTATTTGAAAAGCATGGGGAATTGGGTGACCACTTTGATTTTTAGCATTCAAAACGTGGATAAGCCAGAATGACTGTGGTCCATGAGCTCTGTGGGTACGGAGTACTTTTGAGCAAGATAGTGTCCATCACTGCGTGGACACAGTGGGAAAGTGTTTGTCCTGTCTCCTGAACGCCGGGTATCAGGTGCTTCATTCAGCCAGCCCATCATGGCGGCCAGAGGCTGGTCTTCACTGCAGTTTTTATGCTGACTTCTTGTGAGGGAGGGACAGCAGGGAGAAAGTACCCGTCTGCTGGGTGTACAGAGCAGTTTGCAGCCAGCTTCAACCCTTGGACATCGGTGTTTTTGTTTTGTTTTGGGAGGGCCATGTTACCAAAACAAACTTCAGACATTTGGCCTTAAACATACAAGGTCACTCGTTATAGCAGTATTGTTCCGTGTTCAAGAAATATGAATAGTTGAAGTGACAGCTATTAATGTTGCTACAAATTTGTAAAAAAATTGGATAAAGAAAAGGTTATTGGAATCACTCTGTGCCAGGTGGAATTTTTCACACCTGTAATTCCAGCAGTCCGAAGGAGGCTAAGGCCATTCTGGGCTCCAGAGTGAAACTCTTTCTAAAAAAAAAAAGAAAGGGAAAGAGAGAGAGAGAGAAAAAAAAAGAAAGGAAGAAAAGAAAGAAGAGGAAAAATTTCTCAACTAGGGAGTAAATTCAAACATGAAAAGAATAAGAGGCTGAATTTCAGAAAGTGTGGAAGGGAC